>NW_026708766.1:0-35754 GCF_902713425.1 Acipenser ruthenus
GGCTACCTTTGCCTGGTCGAGGCCTCAAGTTGGTGCCCTTCCTGCGGGAAGGGGGGCCACTCCGTCATCAACTGCCCCCGCCCTGGAGCGGAGGAGGAGGGACGACCGAAGGGCAGCTGGGAAGCACACCTCAGTGCACTTGAGGCCGTGCCTGTGGGGAGTGGGACCACTTCGTGGTCAACTGCCCCATTCTCCAGGAAGAGAAGGAGAAGCACCGGTTCCCGGCAACAGGAGGAGACTGCACACTGTCCCCACCTCCTCCACTTCCAGCAGCAGGAGCTGCCTCTGTCTCCGCCGCTTCCACCAGCAGAGGGTGAATACCTGCTGGCTCCGTCTCCACCGCCGTGGGAGGACTGCTTGCCCCTCCCACCTCCACCAGCAGAGGGTGAATACCTGCTGGTTTCACCTCCACCGCAATGGAAAGGACTGCTCCTGTCCTGCCTTGCACCGCCCCAAGGATGCCTGCCTTGCACCGCCCGGGGCTGCCTGCTGCTCCGCACCGCCAGGGGCTGCCTGTTACATGGTACGAGGGAGAAGTGGAGCTCCCGCTGCCGCCTCCATGGCCAGGGGCACTCCTCCCGAGTTGGCCTCCCGAGGGTCCGCTGCTGCTGTTGCCGTCGCCTCCCATGGTCCTGCTTCGCCTGGGATCGTCGACTTTTTGCTTCACCTGGGGTCGCTACCAGTCCTGCTATGCGACAGGAAATACTGTGGCTGGAGCCCCACGGAGGGGAGCTGACGGTCATGAAGAAGGGTGGAGAGGTCAGGAGACCAGCTCCCCCTGCAGCAATTTCGCTGCAGGAGAACGGGTGGCCGGAGCCCCACGGAGAGGAGCTGCAGGCCATGAAGGGGGGGAGGTCTGGAGACCACCCCCAAAATTTCCTTGGCCGGAGGAGCCGGCCTGTGCGCGGTCCACCGGGACGCTACAGCTGTTTGGGTGGGAGGAGGACATCCCACCGTGGCCGCCACCTTTGGCCTGTTGCTACCCCTGTCCCTGGGCCGGGACTGCTAGCCGGGAATTTGGGGACTAAGGGGGGAGGTGGCCGAAAAGGCCATGTGTGCTGCGCACAAGGGGGGGCGTGTGTGGTGAAGTGTCCCGCCCCTATATTTATATGTGCACTGTGTTTTTATGATTTGTATTGTTTGCGGTGTGGATAAAAGTGCCGCATATTTGTTATTGTTTTTAGATATTAAAAACCTTGTCAGGATGCGTGACTGACCAGCTAGTGATTTATTTAACTAGCTGACAGTCACGCATCCTTATTAAACTCGTGCAGACGGTGACCATCTCCCGAGTTAATTCATCGATTAATTGTTGCTAATTGGGGGATGGTCACTGTATATAAACCTGCAGCTCTCTACCCTCGGGGAGGGTGTATTAGGAGTGTGAGCGGAGAGAGAAAAAACTAAACTTAAAAATAACTGCTAAGCGTGCTGATGTAAACTTAGCTGGTGTGATACTTTATTTGTTTGGCCAATGTGCCTGTTTGTTCAAATCGTTTGTTTATTTTTTTATTTAATGAAATGCTGAGCATCGTTGCGTTTCACCATCGCCACCCATTGTTTGGTTTCCGTTTACTTCCTGGTCTGTGATGTCACCAGTCACACGCCACTCAACAGCTGCTCGGTCACATACCCACATGGAACGGAATTGCAATATTTAATGTATGAGTAGTATATTTTTTAAGTTGTATATAACTTGTTTGTCAAAGTATGCTTTTAGTAGCCAATGCTACAGTGCCTTGAAAAAGTCTTCACACCCTTGAACATTTTTCACATTCTACTGTCTAAAAAAATAGAATTCAAAATGCATTAAAGTAGGAGTTTGTTTCACTGATCTACACAACCTACACAAGTCTTCACACCCCTTGAGTCAATACTTGGTGCAAGCCCCTTTTGCAGCAATAACAGCCATGAGTCGTTTTGGATAAGTGTCTACCAACTTAGCACAGCGGGATGGTGCAGTTTTTGCCCATTCTTCTTAGCAGAATAGTTCAGGCTCTTTCAAGTTGGCTGGGGATCGTCTGTGGACTGCAGTGTTCAAGTCTTGCCTCAGATTTTCTATAGGATTCAGGTCTGGGCTTTGACTAGGCCACTAGAGGGACATTCACTTTCTTCTTGTTGAGCCACTCCATTGTTGCTTTTGCTTTGTGCTCAGGATCATTGTCCTGCTGAAAGGTGAATCTTCACCCCAGTCCCAGGTCTCTGGCAGACTGGAACAGGTTTTCCTCCAGGATCTACCTGTACTTTGCACCATCCATCTTTCCCTCGATCTTCACAAGCCTCCCTGTCCCCGCTGCTGCAAAACATCCCCAAAACATAATGCTGCCACCACCATGCTTTACTGTAGGGATGGTATTAGCAGGGTGATGTGCCGTGTTTGGTTTACGCCACACATATCGCTTAGCATTGAGACCAAAAAGTTCCACTTGGTCTCATTGGACCACAACACCTTCTCCCACATGCTTGCAGTGTTCCCGAAGTGTTTCTTTGCAAAAGCTACGCGGCACATCATATGGCTTTTTTTTCAGCAGGGTCTTCCTTCTTGCCACCCTCCCATATAGGCCATGTTTGTGGAGTACTCTTGAAATTGTTGAACAGTCAACATTTTCCCCAATCTCATCTAGAGACCTCTGTAGTTCTTTTAAAGTAATCTTAGTCCTCATAGTGACCTCTCTCAGCAGTTTCCTTAAGCCACTGCTACTGGCTTTGGAGGGACGGCCTGATCGAGGCAGTAAATAGGTGGTGCCAAACTGTTTCCACTTTACAATGATGAACCTGACAGTGCCCCAAGGGATATTCAAAGACATTGAAAGTTTCTATAGCCTTCCCCCAATCTGTACCTTTCAATAACTTTATCTCCGGGGTTCTTTTGGCAGCTCCTTGTTCGGCATGTTTTTCCATTTGCTTCAAATTCACTTCATACAACAGAAACAGCTTGATTCTTCATCCAGGAGTATTCAAATCAGTTGAACTACTGTGATTGGATACTATGTGCCTTGTTAAGGCAATTCATTGTACCTGAGCTAATTTGGGTTTGCTATGACAAAGAGTGTGAAGACTTATCCAATCAAGACTTTTTTTTGTTATTTTTAATTACTTTTTGAATATTTCTATAATTGTTCTTTCACGTTGAAAGTGTAGATGATGTTGTGATGAGCAGTGAAACAAACTCCTACTTTAATGCATTTTGAATTGTATTTTTTAGGCAGTAGAAGACTTTTTCAAGGCACTGTACATATTAGTAGGCTGTAGCATGCATGGGGTAGGGGTCAGGACTGGTAGGTGACGCAGCACAAGAATATTGATAGGCTCGTCACAAAGGGGGTCGTGGTTCTCTCGTACAGCGGATCCACGCTATAGCCGCTGTGTTGGAGGTGCTGGGTTCAGTCTCTGCCTGTGCAATACATTACTTGTTTTTAATTAAATAAAATAATAATATTGTATTCAATGTTTAGACTACATACAACACCAAACAAGTTTGTCGGTAGTTGCGGGCAGGGCCGGATTAAGTTTAATGGGGGGCCTGTGACAGGATGACTGGGCGGTGACATCAGCAGAGGCAGGAACTAAAAACTGACACCAGGCACTGCAGTTTCAAAAGAAAGACGCGGCTGGCCGCCGTTTTATTTACAAATAACAAAAATAAATAAAAGGTTTAAACAAAAAAACACTTGCTCATAGAGCGAAAATAAATAAAAGGTTTAAATAAAACAAATCTCGAACACAAAATATACAGGTAGGCTGGCAGTCACTGTATATTTTAAAGTTTCATGTTTTTCTCTCCTCTCCTCGCTCTCTACTCTTCTCTCGTACACCCACCACGCGCTGGAGAGCTGCAGGCTTTTTATAGTCAAGTGACCATCCTCCCTATTAGCAACAAAATTAATCACTTAATTCAGGAGATGGCCACCTTCTGCACGAGTTTATTAATTATTCCTAGCAGAGGATGAGCACCAATCTCGCCTCTGCCAGAACACGTTTTAAAAATAAACAAAACCGCATGGCGTTTCGCCGTCATTTAACCCTTTGCAGTCCATTTATTAAGTGCATGTCAGGCACGTCGGGTCCAATTTATTTTCACACGCGCAGTTAATTTTAGACGCGCTGTTTAAAAGTATTTTTTTTCCACAGTCAAACGGGTTTAAAAGGCCCTGCATATCAACAAAGCACTCACTAGGCATCTCCAGCCCCGCCCCACCCTTTTGTTCGCTATAGCTTTCACCTATGTAAGGAATAAAATAATAATAATAGTCGTACCATACCGATCAATCATCTCCTGATCACTCGTTTTATCACCAAACTCCTCAATCATGTGATCCAAGTCATTATTTTATTACTATAACATCTCAAAAAAGCTCTGCAAATGTCCGTGATGTTCTTTGTGCGCCGATGCAGCCAGCTTGTTTCCTTATGACTGCCCCGTTACTTACCCCTGGCATCAGATATGACTATTCATGAGAAACGCCCTTTTTTTTTTCGACTTGTCTCGGCTCCTGTCGCTCCCACTCGGCCATTGAATGGTTTTCTCGACTTTTTCCGGAGAAAAAACGACTAGAAACCCTTTTTTTGCATTTTTTTTGATGTCGGACAGGGGTCCGACAATGAACCTGATAGGAATAATTGCAATGTCGGACCAGGTCCGACATAGGACTGCAAAGGGTTAAATACATAAATAAACCATAACACAAAACAATAAATTGCACAAGGGCGGAGGGGGGAGACCCCGTTCTAAAAAAATAAAAAAATACATTCATTTAATCAGCAGGGCTTACTACTGCCCTGGTACACATCCCCCCCCCCCTTGTGCAACGCACAATTGGCCCCAACGGCCACCTCCCCCCTCAGTCTTAAAGTCCCGGAAGAGGGGGAAGCAAGTTGTTTCTGGGGGTGGCCATGGTGGAATGTCCTCCACCCCCCACTTCTTCGTAGCTGGCAGCCCCCTCCTCCGGGGCTCCCGCCACACACTATCCTGCCGCAAAAATGCGGCTGGGGGAGCTGGTCTCCTGACCTCTCCCCCCTTCTTCATGGCCGGCAGCTCCCCTTCATGGGGGTTCCAGCCACAGTACCTCCTGCTGCATGGCAGGACCGGCAGTGACCCCAGGCGAAGCAGAGCCCCCGGCAACGACCCCAGATGAAGCAGGACCCTCGGCGACCCCAGGCGAAGCAGGATAGGCAGCAACCCTAGGAGAAGTAGAGCTGGCGATGACCCCAGGCAACGGCAGCAGCGGAGGACCCTCGGGAGGCGAACTTGGGAGGGGAACCCCTGGCCATGGAGGCGGCAGTGAGAGCTCAACTTCTCCCTCGTACCCTGTAACTGGTGGGATGGGGCAGTTAGCTGGGAAATGCCCCCACTCCCCACAGATGCAGCAACAGTACTGCACGCCCATGCTGCGAAGGAGGGCCTCCAGCCAACCTCCTCCTGTGGCTGTAGCCCCAGGTCTACCTCCTCTTCCTGAGGTGGGGGAGTGGCAGTAGTCGGGCGACCTGTGCCCGACCTCACCAATTTTAAAACACCACTGCTCCCCCCTCAAGCACGTTTAGGCAGACCTCCCCCAGTGGCTGCATCTGCTGTTGTCTCTGCTGCCGCTTTTTGCTGCTTTTTGCAGCTCTTCCTTCCCATCCTCCTCTTCAAAAACTTATATACAAAAAAGAAAAAAATGAAAAAAACTGCAGTACCCTTATCCTCTGGCCTGAGTCGGAGGCTGTGGTTTATCCCATGATGACACCACGTGTGACAGGATGACTGGGCGGGTGGACGTCAGGCAGAGGCAGGAACTAAAAACTGACACCAGGCACTGCAGTTTCAAAAGAAAGACGCGGCTGGCCGCCTTTTTATTTACAAATAACAAAAATAAATAAAAGGATTAAACAAAAAAAAAACATGCTCACAGAACGAAAATAAAAGGTTTAAAAAACAAATCTCGAACACAAAATATACAGGTCAGGCTGGGCAGTCGCTGTCACTGTTCCTATATATATATATATATATATTATATAATATATATATATATATATCTATATTTAAGTTTTTTGTGTTTTTCTCTCCTCTCCTCGCTCTACTCTTCTCTCATACACCCACCATGAGCTGGAGAGCTGCAGGCTTTTTATTTTCAGGTGACCATCTTCCGATTTAGCAACAAAATTTATCACTTAATTTGGGAGATGGCCACCTTCTGCACAAGTTTATTAATTATTCCTGGCAGTGGACAAGCACCAATCTCGCCTCTGCCAGAACACGTTTTAATAAACAAAATAAACAAAACCTCACAGCATGTCGCAGTCATTTAAATACATAAATAAACCATAATACAAAACAATAAATTGCACAGGGCGGAGGGGGAGACCCCGTTCTATAAATAAATACATTCATTTAATCAGCAGGGCTTACTACCGCCCTGCTACAGGGCCCAAGGCTGTTATCGTTTTGGGGGCCCCTCTTTGCATATTAATTTGCTTCCCTTTACTGTTTTACTACCACCACTCGATAACATTAAATGTCAAATTATTCAGTCTTGGCTGATCCATATTTTACCTGATTTGATGTTTGAATTGACACCAGTTTTGAAAATGAGCACTGGCCACAGCGTTAGTTACTGGCAGTTTCAAATACACAATGGGAAATGCAAACTGCAAACACTTTTGTTGTAACAGCAAGTTATCTGGAAATATGTTGTCCGTATCTCTTGCGAATATGTATGTTAGGATATGATAATAGGATTGTAGCAAATATATATGCAGTCAGAAAATGTTCAGCAAATAATACAAGGATAGTACACAGCGCTTTCTTATGGAATGTTTTGTTTTTTTGGTGGGGGGGCCCAATGAGGCAGGCTCTGTTTTAAGACAACCTAAAAACTTCATGGAAACCCGGTTTAAGAAAGCTGTACTAAGCGCATTAGTACAGCTGAGGAACCTCCACTCATGCAGCACACACACACACACACAAACATAAACGCTTTTAACTTTTAACCAACATGAACAACAGTTACTTAATCATTGAATTCCTTTAAATCTTAATCCTTTTTAAAACGGAAACTCCTTTATTCAGACTTTCACACCTAATCGCCTTGCTCGTTCACTCTCTATGCTCAAGGTTGACATTACTGACAGTCTCGCCTGGGTCATTAAACCTCTAGTAGTTTTTGATCAATTTCAGTTTTGAAAAGGTAACAGGTATAGTCAAAAAGAGTTGCAACCTCCAAAACACTAGGCAATCTAGTGTTTTATGTTTCAAAAATAAAAGCTCACTTAGATCTTTAATCGTACCACCAGCAATCTGTTGTATTTCATCTTTCAGTGCGGTTCTGAATGACAGTAGCTGTGTAGGAAAGTAAATCCCCTTCGTACTGAGCTGCCAGGGACTCGCCTGATTTAAATAGTGCATCGTCATTAGCACTAAGAAGTTCAGAAGTACACATAAAATGAAACCGCTGCACTATAGTTTTAATTGCACAGAAACGGCTTTTCAACTTAGTAACAACAGTAATGTCAATGTTGGTGTAGAACACATCTACCTTAAAATGTTCCTCAGGGTTAGATAATCTTTGGTCTTCACAGAATTCATCAAAATGTTTTTTTGTACGTCGTAATTGTTTTTCGGTAAACTTTTGTCCAATTCCCCAGACTACTGGCAAGTGACGATGCAGCAGCTTTAGTTTCTCCACTGCATCCTAAAGCTTGAAAAAGGTCCATGTCCTTAGACTGAAGTAGTTTCGATATGATGTTTACAGTCTCTAGTACTTTGGACTGGATCACAACCATGAGCATGAACTCGAAGGTCTCCATGCATTTTTTCAGTCCAATTGCTTCTGATTGCTCATCTGTCTTTTTTAATGATTGTACTTAGTGCTTTCATAATATCAACAAAGCGGAATCGGAGAGCAAGGAGAGCATCGTGCCTGGATGCCCAGTGTGTGGGACAGTTTTTTCAGCGTCGGGTTTTGTAGAAGACGTTACTTTTAGTAAGGAGCTCCAACCGTTTGATTCTTTGACTAAAAAATAAGTGTAGTTGCTGCACGATGTCATAAAATTCCTAATTTCAGAAATGTTTATGCAAGCGTCATTCAGTACTAAATTTAAATTATGAGCAGCACAGTGCACATAGACAGCGTCAAATTCTTTTTTACGCATTCGTTTCTGGAGTACATTCCACTATTGTGCTTGCTCCATCGTACCCCTGTCCTCCACATTTTTTAACTGACAAGCCTTTGTCTTTGATCATATTTTTTTTTATTTTTGATAGCAAATCAATTGGTTCATTTTGTATTCGTGGGCGAAGATATTTTGCTTTGGCGTCTTACAATTAACTGTTTTAAAACTGGGTCGTATTTCTTCAGCTGTTTTAAAAAGCTGTTTTTAAACAGCTGAAAGGCTTTTGCTCGAAACGTCCTGAAAATAAAGATTTTTTAATCTTATAAACCTTTTGTGTACATTTTTTGGAAACCCTTTTCTTTCATATGCCTTCAATTTCCCACACTGCAGTTATATACAGGCAGTCCTCGCACTTCTGACACAATTGGATGCTGAAAGTTGCGTTGTAAGTTAAAGCACATTTTCCCATAGTAACAATGTTATAAATTGGGGTTACATTCCTGACTCTGGCCAGATAATACATTTTTACAAAAATGACCTGTTATATTATACTCATGCAAGTATTTATTTATTATTATTATTTCTTAGCAGACACCCTGTCACAAAGACGGCCAGAGTGGGTTGCGTCAGACCAGAAAGGAACTCAAACACAGACAGGGGTTGTTGTGATGAGCTGAGTGCAATGGCTGCACTCAGCGTTTATTAACAAATAAAAGGGTTGAAACAGCACAAAAACAGGACACGGCACTTGACGCCAAAATAAACAGACAGACAAAACGACTAACACTAAACAAACGGTGCACGGACAGACAAACAGACACGGTGAGAACAAACACTTATATTTACGATATTTACTTTTCTTTTACTCCTCTCTCTCTCACCCGTTCTCCTCTTCCGAACACCTAACCCCGACTGAGTGAAAAATGTGCATCTATATTTACTGTTGTGCTGGGATTCAATTACTAATTAATTATTCACTTGAATCCCAGCACGTGAATTCATTACGTGAAACCCCGTGTTCACATATTATATTTTAAATGCACGTGCGTGATGTGCAATCCCGTGCCTAAATATAAATCTACACTTTTAAACACACGTGAAACACAGACCCGTTTATATCCCGTGTACCAATGACTATACACCAACATTAACACACGCACGCATACACACAAATGCACACAGGGACGGGGCACATTGCCACATATACCCCCCCTTGTGCGCAGCACACATGGCCTCAACGGCCACCTCCCCCCTTAAAAACCCAGCAGTCCAGGACAAAGTCTCGGGCTGGGAAGGGAGGCTTCAGTGGGCCCATGGCTGGCCATGCTGTCAGCACCCCTGCCGGTAGTGGCACGGCTGACAGCCTGTTGGTCCCGTCCTGCAGCGAAAAAGCTGCGGGGGCAGGTGGTCCCCCGACCTCCCCCTTCTTCGTAGCCGGCAGCTCCCTCCTGTGGGGCTCCGGCCACAAGAACTCCTGCAGCGAAACTGCTGCTGGGGAAAGTGGTCTCCAGACCTCGTCCCCCTTCTTCGTGGCCGGCAGCTCCCCTTTCTGGGGCTCCGGCCACCGTACTCCCTGCGGAGGTACGGGCAGCAGAGGCAGCTCCTGCTCCTCTGCTCCTGGCGGGTGGTGGAGGCAGAGGTAGCTCCAGCTCCTCTGCTCCTGGCGGTGGTGGAAGCAGAGGCAGCTCCAGCTCCTCTGCTCCTGGCGGTGGTGGTGGCGGAGGCAGAGGCAGCTCCTGCTCCTCTGCTCCTGGAGGTGGGTGGTGGCGGAGGCAGAGGCAGCTCCTGCTCCTCTGCTCCTGGAGGTGGTGGAGGCAGAGGCAGCTCCTGCTCCTCTGCTCCTTGCGGTGGGTGGTGGCGGAGGCAGAGGCAGCTCCTGCTCCTCTGCTCCTGGAGGTGGTGGTGGCGGAGGCAGAGGCAGCTCCTGCTCCTCTGCTCCTGGAAGGTGGTGGAGGCAGAGGCAGCTCCTGCTCCTCTGCTCCTTGCGGTGGTGGTGGCGGAGGCAGAGGCAGCTCCTGCTCCTCTCCCCCCCAAAAATTTTCAGGGGGTTGAGCCTGTAACCCCTCCCCTTCCGGCTCTTGGGGCTGAACCAGCAGGCATTTCCCCTCTGCTGGTGGCTTGGGTCCCAGGGCTGTGGAAGCCCCGACTTGCCTCCCTTTGGGCTGTGGACGCACCGACTCCTCCCTTTTGGGCTGTGGACGCACCGACTCCTCCCTTTTGGGCTGTGGACGCACCGACTCCTCCCTTTTGGGCTGTGGACGCACCGACTCCCCCCTCTTGGGCTGTGGACGTTCGGGCTCCCCCCACTCAGGCGTAGGACGTTCGGGCTCCTCCCACTCAGGCGTAGGACGTTCGGGCTCCTCCCACTCAGGCGTAGGACGTTCGGGCTCCTCCCACTCAGGCGTAGGACGTTCGGGCTCCTCCCACTCGGGCTGTGGACGCTCAGGCTCCTCCCATTTGGGCTGTGGACGCTCAGGCTCCTCCCGCTCGGGCTGTGGACGCTCAGGCTCCTCCCGCTCGGGCTGTGGACGCTCAGGCTCCTCCCACTTGGGCTGTGGAGGCAAAACCAGCAGACATTCACCCTCTGCTGGTGGAGATGGGGACAGCAGGTACTCACCCTCTGCTGGTGGAGATGGGGACAGCAGGTACTCCTCTGCTGGTGGTCCTGCTACCTGGGCTGCTGTTCCATTTATGGTTGCCTCCAGGTAGCTGAGGACAAACTCCACACCTTCCTCAAGGTGTTTGGGGTGTGTTCCTCCTGATATACCTCCCATCTCTCACAGTCCATCATCCACAGAGCCCGGACGACCATGGGCAGAGACTGGGGCCTCCAGCCCAGCATTCTCCAGGAACCAGCCCCGCAGTTTGATGGCGTCTTCTGCCATTGACACTTTTTTTTTTTTTTTTTTCCCCCCCCAAAACAATATTTGTAATCCTTTTTTTTTTTTTTTTTTTTTTTTTTAAATCCAGACCCCTCCTGGTCTGACGCTTGGAGGCGCGGCTATCCCACGATGACACCACGTGTCACAAAGACGGCCAGAGTGGGTTGCGTCAGACCAGAAAGGAACTCAAACACAGACAGGGGTTGTTGTGATGAGCTGAGTGCAATGGCTGCACTCAGCGTTTATTAACAAAATAAAGGGTTGAAACAGCACAAAAACAGGACACGGCACTTGACGCCAAAATAAACAGACAGACAAAACGACTAACACTAAACAAACGGTTGCACGGACAGACAAACAGACACGGTGAGAACAAACACTTATATTTACGATATTTACTTTTCTTTTACTCCTCTCTCTCTCACCCGTTCTCCTCTTCCGAACACCTAACCCGACTGAGTGAAAATGTGCATCTATATATACTGTTGTGCTGGGATTCAATTACTAATTAATTATTCACTTGAATCCCAGCACGTGAATTCATTACGTGAAACCCCGTGTTCACATATTATATTTTAAATGCACGTGCGTGATGTGCAATCCCGTGCCTAAATATAAATCTACACTTTTAAACACACGTGAAACACAGACCCGTTTATATCCCGTGTACCAATGACTATACACAACATTAACACACGCACGCATACACACAAATGCACACAGGGACGGGGCACATTGCCACACACCCTTATCCAGGGCGACTTACAATCGTAAGCAAATACATTTCAAGTGTTACAGTACAAGTAATACAATAAGAGCAAGATAAATACAATGACTTTGGTTCAAGCAAAGTACAAGTATGACAAAATACAATTCAATAATACAGCAGATAAGTGACAGTGATAGTTACATCAAGATATGATTAAATACAAAATACTACAGATTAAACACTTGACAGATTACAGTACTCTGAAGTACAGGATTAAATGCAGTAAAATAGAGGGCAGATAAGAGCAAATAAAGCACATTTAAGGAAGGGTGATAGTGTCCCAGGGAAAAAACAGAGGAGTTCTACAGGTGCTGTCTGAAGAGGTGAGTCTTAAGGAGGCGCCGGAATGTGGTCAGGGACTGGGCGGTCCTGACATCTGTAGGTAGGTCATTCCACCACTGCGGAGCGAGGGTGGAGAAGGAGCGGGCCTCTGGAGGCAGGGGAGCGTAGAGGAAGTAGAGCCAGTCTTCTAGTGCAGGCAGCCAGTCTTCTGGTCAAGGCATTTGTAGGCTAGTACAAGAGTCATGAACTGGATGCGAGCAGTGAGCGGAGTAGTGGAGTTGCGTGGGAGAAGCGAGGCAGAGAGAACACCAGGTGGGCAGCGGAGTTCTGGATGAGCTGGAGCGGATGGGTGGCGGACGCAGGGAGGCCAGCCAGGAGGGAGTTGCAGTAGTCTAGGCGGGAGAGTACCAGGCCTGGACCAGGAGCTGGGTGGCGTAGTTGGTGAGGAAGGGTCGGATTCTTCGGATGTTGCTCAGGAAGAATCGGCAAGTGCGTGCCAGAGTGGAGATGTGCTGGGAATGCGAGAGGCAGGGGTCCAGGGTGACTCTGAGGTTCTTAGCAGAGGAAGAGGGAGAGAGTGTGGTAGATTCCAGAGGAACAGAGATAGAGAGATCAGAGGAGGAGGAGGGAAAGAAAAGGAGGTCAGATTTAGAGAGGTTGAGTTTGAGGTGATGCGAGTGCATCCAGGAGGAAATAGCAGACAGAAAGGTAGAGATACGGGAGGAGATGGTGGAGTCAGAGGTGGGGAAGGAGAGGAAAATCTGAGCATCATCAGCATAGAAATGATATGAGAAACCATAGGATGCGGTGAGGGGGCCCAGGGAGTGGGTGTAGAGAGAGAACAGGAGAGGACCCAAGACTGACCCTTGGGGGTCTCCTGTTAAGAGAGGGTGAGGTGGGAGGTTGCTCCACGCCAGGTTACCTGGTAAGTGCGGTTGGAGAGGTAGGAGGAGAACCAGGCCCGAGCAGTGCCAGAGATCCCCAGGTCAGCGAGAGATGATAGTAGAATAGAGTGATCAACAGTGTCAAAAGCAGCAGAGAGGTCGAGGAGAATTAGGACAGAGGAGAGAGAGGCAGCTCGGGCAGAGTTTAGTGAGTTAGTGACAGACAGAAGGGCGGTTTCAGTGGAGTGAGCAGAGCGGAAGCCAGATTGGAGAGGGTCAAGCAGAGAGTGGTTGGACAGGAAAGCAGAGAGCTGGCGGTGTACAGTCCCCTCGAGGGTTTTGGAGAGGAAGGGTAGGAGGGAGACAGGACGGTAGCTCTGGAGGGAGGTGGGGTCGAGGGTAGGTTTTTTGAGGAGGGGAGTGATAGAGGCTTTTTTTGAAGGCAGAGGGAAAGAGACCAGAAAGTAGAGAGGTTTTCAGAAGGGAGGAGATGAAGGGAAGTAGAGCAGGAGCAGCAGCTTGAAAGAGGTGAATGGGGAGGGGGTCCAGGGCACACGTGGTGGGTTTGTGACCCTGGAGCAGAGAGGAGAGATCAGAGTCTGAGAGGGGAGAGAAGGTGGAGAAGGAGGGTGAGTTAGTAGGGGATGCAGTGGGTGTAGGGGTTGGAGCGGGAGGGGGTGCGGGGGAGGGAGAGGTGTTAAAGAGTTTTCGGATATCTGAGATTGTAGAAGAGAAGAAGGAGGCAAAGTCATCAGGGGAGATAGAGCAGGGAGGAGGAGGGGGGAGGGTTTAGGAGGGAGGAGAAGGTAGAGAATAGTTTACGTGGGTTGTTAGTGGAGGCTTGGATTACAGATTGGAAATAAGTACATTTAGCAGAGGAGAGAGTAGAGGAGAAGGAGAGGAGAGTGCGGTAAAGGTCTAGGGCAGCAGGGAGTTTGGTTCTCTTCCATTTCTTTTCAGCAGATCGCAGTGTGATTCTTGCCGAGCGGAGCGTTGAAGAGAGCCAGCGATGGGGAGGGGAGGGAGGGGCGAGCAGGTCGGGAGGTGAGGGGACAGAGGGAGTCGAGGGTGGAGGTAGCAGAGTCTACGGAGAGTTGTGAAAAGGAGTCGATAAGAGGGAGGTGAGAGAGAGAGCAGTGGAGGCAAGGATAGAGGGGGAGAGAGAGCGGAGGTTACGGCGAGAGGTGACAGTGGGGGTAGGAGGAGCAGGGAGAGGGGGGAGAGACAGAGAAAAAGTGATGAAATAGTGAATCAGAGGTCCAGGGGGGTGACAGAGAGGATGGAGGGGCAGCAGGCCCTGGAGAAGGTGAGGTCCAGTTGACGGCCAGCTTTGTGGGTAGGAGGGGATGGAGAGAGACAGAAGTCGAAGGAGTGAAGGAGAGGGAGGAATCCAGCAGAGTGGCTGGGGTTGGAGAGATGGATGTTGAAGTCGCCTAACAGGACAGTTGGGGTAGACAGAGAGGGGAGGGAGGAGAGTAGATAGTCGAGTTCATCCAGAAAGTGAGCGAGAGGCCCAGGGGGGCGGTACAGTACAATGAGCAGGAGTTGACAGGTAGAGGTTAGTTGGACTGCATGAAATTCAAAGGTATTGAGGAGAGATCGGAGGGGACAGAAAAGAGTAAGGAGGGAGAGAGGAGAAGACCAGTCCCACCTCCCCGTCCAGTGAGACGCGAGGTATGGGACAGGACGTAGAGAGGAGAGGGCAGCAGGAGTTACAGTGTTATCAGGGGACAGCCAGGTTTCAGTGAGAGCAAGGAAATCGAGCGAGAGGTGGGAGGCAAAGGCAGAGATGAAATCAGCTTTGTTAGCAGAAGAGTGACAGTTCCAGAGTGCACCAGAGAGTGTGCGGGGTGGGGGTGAGAGGCAGAGAAATGAGGTTAGAGGGGTTGGAGGAGCAGCAGCGGAGGGAGGGCAGAGGACGAGGACGGGAGGACAGAACAGGGATGTGAGAGACAGTCATAGCAGGACAAGCAAGACAAAAGGCACAGTAGGAGCAGTAGGGTGGAGGGTACAGACCTGACTAGTAGATAGCTTCTTCTAGAGGCCCGTTAGGTTCGGATCTAGTCGAACAGTGTCTCAGCGCAGGCCTCCCCTCGCTGGACTCCCACAGCTAGACTCCCAGCTCTTTTGTTGAGGCTCTTCGGTTTGCTGGCGCCGAAATAGGCTGCTTGATTAAATATTACAACTGCATGGCAAAAGAACCAACTAACTGTGTGGAAACCAATCAAATAGCAAATCAACTTCTAATCAATTTAACCACTCACCTGGTACTAATCACACACTAACTCAGCTAATTCAAACACCACCTTACAATGTTACCAAATGTAGTTCAGTAGTTCGGGACAAACACCAATCACAAAATGTTTTAGTGCAAATATTTATTGTAGAGAATGCGGAGTATGCGATTTTACAGAAAAGTATGCTGTATATACACATTAATTTGGCATCAAACCTAACTTGGTTTGAGGGTTTGCTGCCTGGCCGACTGGACAAGGCTGAGACCCCCAAAAAGAACAAGCCGGTCTCATGCCACAATTAGAATTGAATATAGCCCACTTGAAGGTTTAGCCAACCTTTAACAAATGATCATCAGCATGCAGGAGAGGAAAACAAAACCCATTTTTGGGAAATAAACCTCTGGGAATCCATGGCTGATTCGATTGCCCTTCCTCCAGGCAGGCTACCAATGCTTGAGAGCACGTTTCTGTAAAAGCATTTTTAGGCTCTGTAATATTTGTTATAATGTAAACTTGGTAAGCACTGGAGGATCAACAACCTAACCGTTGTCTGGAACTCTGTTGGAAGAAGCTGCTACGATTATGAAGGAATGACCGGAAAACTGCTCAGCTGCGAATCCGGACCTGGAAATAAATCAGGTGAAAAGGTGAAAGAAGAACAAATGTTGGGTGACGATTGTTCATTTTTCGTTAATAAACAGCGGGCCTAAGGGTGATGCGCCCTGAGAAAGATGGAGATGGACAAGAGAGAAAGGGGTCATATGGGCCAACATGGGAGTTTAATTTATAAACAAATTGAAAAGCTTTCCCTAATCTTCCGTCAGTTTAAGGGTATCAGATGAGGTGATTGCTAGGTCAGAGATTAAGGGGTGAATCTGGGGGTTGAATTTGAGAGCGATGTAGACTCTGAGCACTTGTGGGAGCCCAAGAAGGCTAAGAGAAAGAGCTGTAAGGTTTTATCTAAAACAGGCAGGAGTAGCTGGAGCAGATGAGAGGCACCAAGAGAGTACGTTGATGGCGATAGGTAGGCAAGCAGGGGGAGAAAGAGATTCTGATAGTTGAAGCCCTTTCAGGATTAATGAAATTTGTGAGTTGCAGAGTGTAGAGCTGGGACACCGAAATTGAGTTGAGTTTGTAGAAAAACTGGATGCCGGAAATTCAAATCTTATAGCTCTATTCTTAAGGGACATAATATAGGGTGAAGCTATGGGCACTGAAAATGATGGAAAGGAATGTTGAATGCAAAGTGAAATTTTAAAGCAATTCCAGGATGACCAGTACATTTGCAGTGAACGGGGAGTGATGCTGAGAAGAGTTGTTTCTTGAGCCTGCAGAATCAGGGAATGCAGCGGGTGGCTCACATGAATGTCAGGTCTGAAAAGGGAGGAATCTGAGTTGGCAGGAGGTCGTCTTTGGGAGCTAATGCTCTGAATCTCTGTGTTTGGAAACGAGAAAGAGAATCGATTATATTCAGGTGGCCGAGAATGTGTTGAGCTCTGAAAATGAACTGATGAGTAACAGATAAACAGGTAATCCTTCTGAATATTCTCATTATATGGTGGGAGAATGAACGACCTTGTTAAAGATTTAGACTGTAGGTGAATTGTGTGAGTGGAGAAGAATGGATTTTGAGCCCAGGAAGACCCCCAAATGGAATGCGGCTACAGCAAATGGACACATTTTGCGCAATGACGAGGAGTGATCGGTTATAGGAATGATGCTGAATTTGTCTGGCCATGGAGCAGAAAACCATTTTGCCTTGTAGTATCCTCCAAAGCCAAGAGAGGGAGCTGCATCTTTGAATGGTTAAAAGTCTTTGTACAGCAGGAGACAGTTGTCGTAAAAGAAAGTACTGCCATTCCTTTCTTTTAGTTGAAGCTCCCACAGGCGGAGTTCCTTGCGAAAAAAAAAGGATGCATGAGTATGACATCGTTGAGGAAATCGACAGAAAGAATCAAATTGAGAGAAGGCAGGAGATAAAAGCTCTTCCTTGAGGATTTATCCTCATTGCGTACAAATTGCAAAGCATATGACATGGTTTATTTAAATTTCCAGAAAGCTTTTGACAAAGTCCCACATAAGATTAAATTTCTCAAACTGAATGCAGTAGGGATTCGAGGAAATGCATGCACGTGGATTAGGGAGTAGTTAACTTGTAGAAAACAGAAGGCCTCCAGAGTATGCAGTATTGCGGCCCTGAAATGGGAACAGTTTTGAAAGTGTTTGAATAAACTGCTGATAAGCTGAAAGAAGAAAAGCATGTCACAGAGAAGAGACCACTATGAGGTCCTGCTGGACACCCATAGCGGCCAGGGAGGTCACTGCAGGGGCCTGCTGGATGCCTGCAGTGAGGGGAGGGTAACCTAAAAGGTTACATTTGGAAGACCGCTGGGAAGGGCAGAAGAGTGAATGGAAAAGCAGGGCCCTGCTGGGCAACCGTATGAGATAAGGAATAGAAGAGGGCTGTGGGGCCCTGTTGAAGCTCGCAGCTGGTAGAAAACCATTTGACAGAGAAGGGAGCACTATCGGGGCCTGCTGGACGCCCATAGTGGCCAGAGAGGTCACTGCAGGGGCCTGCTGGACGCCTGCAGTGATGGGGGGTGGGGAACGCGGGAGCAGCCGCTCCCAACTGTAATTACTGATTAGAGGAGACATCAAAATGGAGCAAGGTAACCAGTGGTGTACCACAGGGATCAGTATTAGGTCCTCTGCTATTCCTAATCTACATAATGATTTAAATTCTGGCATAGTAAGCAAACTTGTTAAATTTGCACACGACACAAAAATAGGTGGAGTGGCAAACACTGTTGAAGCAGCAAAGGTCATTCAGAATGATCTAGACAGCATTCAGAACTGGGCAAGCACATGGCAAATGACATTTAATAGAGAAGTGTAAAGTACTGCACACAGGCAATAAAAATGTGCATTATAAATATATGGAAGATACTGAAATTGAAGGAATCTTTGAAAAAGACCTAGGAGTTTATGTTGACTCAGATATGTCTTCACTAGACAATGTGGAGAAGCTGTAAAAAGGCCAACAAGATGCTCAAATATATTGTGAGAGGTTTTGATTTTAAATCAAAGGAAGTAATGTTAAAAATTTACAATGCATTAGTAAGACCTCACCTAGAATTTTGTGTTCAGTTCTGGTCACCTCGTTAAAAAAATGGATATTGCTGCTCTAGAAAGAGTGCAAAGAACAGCGACCAGAATTGCCCCGGATTTAAAAGGCATGTCGTATGCAGACAGGCTAAAAGAAATGAAGCTATTCAGACTTGAACAAAGAAGACTACGCGGTGATCTGATTCAAGCATTCAAAATCCTAAAAGGTATTGACAAAGTCAACCCAGGAGACTTTTTGAACCAGGACCAGGGGTCACAAATGGAAATTAGGTAAAGGGGCATTCAGAACAGAAAATAGGAGGCACTTTTTTACATAGAGAATTGTGAGGGTCTGGAAACCAACTTAGTAATGTTGAAGCCGACACCCTGGGATCCTTCAAGAAGCTTCTTGATGATACTCTGAGATCAATAAGCTACTAACAACCAAACGAGCAAGATGGGCTGAATGGCCTCCTCTTGTTTGCAAATCCTCCCATGCTCCCATGTAGTTTAAATGGCCTAGGAGGGACAGAAGATTGTGTTTAGTAGGAGGGGGACCGGACAGAAAAGTGGAAGTATAAAAAATACAATCCCCTGAGGACAGGCTCAATGGGCATGATTTTAAATGTGTTTGATATATTATGCTTTAGCCAGTCATGCGTTTTTCCCAGCAATTTTGATTAAGAATATGGTGTGGTCGATTTGCATATTGCAGGGAGCAATCTTCGTGAGGGACTGTTGATGCTGGGTGTGGTGGAGTTACGGTGAACGGAAATGAAGGAAGTTACAGGCGGAATAGCACAGGTTCCTTCAATGAAGTTATTACAAATCTGGCAAAACAATCTCTGGATACAAATGCTCAAAACTGCTGATGAGCAGAAAGAAAAGCATTTCACAGAGAAAGAATCACTATGAGGGCCTGCTGGATGCCCATAGTGGCCAAAGAGGTCACTGCAGGGGCCTGCTGGACGCCTGCAGTGAGGGGAGGTAACCTGAAAGGTTATAGTTGGAGCCAGAATGCTCAGGAACTGCTGAATGAGCCTTTGATTGACAGGTGCGATGGTCCTGCTTTCGGATTTTTCCGGTAGTAGACGCGCTTCGTGGAGATGCAGTCGGTGTGGGCGAGGCATTTCAAGTCCGCTTATAATAAGCGGAAATTGGGCTTGCTTCTTGAGTCGCGGGTTGGAATTTGTAAAAACACCCATACTGACATGGGTTCGGCTTGTTTTGTCGTGAGACTTGGCAACACTGGGTAAGCAACGATCAGTGCTGACGTCATAGCGCCTGCGACGGGAAGGATGAATAAAGTAAACAAATTCTCCTTACGTGCTGTAGATTTGAATGGGATGTTGTTGCTACGAAGATAAAGCTGGAGCCGGGAGATCGTCCAGTCTCTGATGTCAGGAGTTGCGGAGGAACGAGTGGCCAGGCAGGAGCCATGGCAAACAGGAGAAGCAGACATCTGGGAAGAGAAGTTTGGAGTGGTAATACTGCCGACCAAAGTTGTCGTGGGGAGGGCTGTGTGAACTGGATCTCGGCTCCGCTGAAACGGAATAATTAAGAATACTGACCATAATGCGTGCATGTACGATGAAATCAAAACGCAACTGAGAGATAGGTGAAGAGGGTATTTTTATAGTGCTAACAATTTAATTAGCTAATGTGTAAATTGAATGATTCAATTTGGTGATGCGGAGATTGGTGTCTGACCCTCCTCCCGAACTTTAATTAAAAATTTCATTTAGTTTAAAATTACTTGAAGCAGGAATTTACCTATCTGCCTCGGTCCCTGGTTGCCTGAAGACCTTATTTAACTCTTTACACTCAGCCCGTTGATTTTGGGGTAGCGGCACCTCGGTGGTTACGCACATATTACCCAGGCACCTACCTGGCTTGCTTAAAAGTACAGACTCAGGGCTTTCCAAAGACGTATTCAGTTTGTGTATGCGGCACTCCTAGCTGGAACTACGACTGCCTGAAGTTAAGCCTCTCATCATGTGACATGAGTTGACAGCTTAGGTTTCGTTTTGAGTCTATTGCTCTTATCAGACATTGTTAAGGGCAAATAAATTAAAAAGAAAAAAAAGAAGTTACATGCATGAAAAAACAAAACAAATGCTAAGTGACTGAGTCAGGTCGACCACGACAGGTACTGCGGTTCAGACACCGAGCATGCGCACATGGCTCGTGTCTCGCTGTGTCGTAAATGCCGTATCGATATCATAACGTCGAAGCAGGGTAATAATACGAGAGTCGTAATTGCTGCGCGTCTTAAGTCGAGACGCGCCAATATACAGTGCCTTGCAAAAGTATTCAGACCCCTGACCAATTCTCTCATATTACTGAATTACAAATGGTACATTGAAATTTCGTTCTGTTTGATATTTTATTTTAAAACACTGAAACTCAAAATCAATTATTGTAAGGTGACATTGGTTTTATGTTGGGAAATATTTTTAAGAAAAATAAAAAACAGAAATATCTTGCTTGCATAAGTATTCAACCCCTGTGCTGTGGAAGCTCCCAGTTTACACCGATGAAAGAAATTGCCCTAATGAGGACACAATTACCTTACCATTGGCCTCCACCTGTGAACCATTACAGTTGCTGTCACATGATGAAGGATCATTGGTCAGGCTGTGAATCTGAAGGAAAATGAAGACCAAAGAGCATTCTACAGAAGTTAGAGATAAGTAATACAAATGCATAGATTAGGGAAAGGATACAAAATAATATCCCAAGTGTTTGGATATCCCAGTGAGTTGGATTAATAATCAGGAAGTGTAAGCTGCATCACACCACCCAGGCACTGCCAAGAAAAGGCCGTCCCTCAAAACTCAGTGCTCAAACAAGAAGGAGACTTGTGAGAGAAGCCACAGAGAGGCCAACAATCACTTTGAAGGAGCTACAGAGTTCAGAGTTCAGTGGCTGGTAGTGGAGTAATGGTGCACCAGTCAACCATATCAACACTGGCCTATATGGGAGGGTGGCAAGAAAGAAGCCGTTACTCAAAAAGTACCATCTGAAAGCACATCTGGAGTTTGCCAGAAAGCATGAGAGTGACCCAGCTGTGATGTGGGAAAAGGTTTTGTGGTCAGATGAGACCAAGATAGAGCTTTTTGGCCAAAACTCAAAGCGCTATGTGTGGTGCAAAGCTAACACTGCCAATGCCTCAAGACACACCATCCCTACAGTGAAGTATGGTGGTGGCAGCATCATGCTGTGGGGATGCTTCTCATCAGCAGGGACTGGGCATCTTGTTAAAATTGAAGGAAGAATGGACGGAGCAAAATACAGGGAAATACTGCAAGAGAACCTGCTTCAGTCTGCTAAAAAACTGAAGCTTGGGAGGAAATTCCCCTTTCAGCAGGACAATGATCCCAAGCACAAGGCCAAAGCAACATTGGAGTGGCTCAAGAACAAAAAGGTGAATGTCCTACAGTGGCCCAGTCAAAGTCCTGATCTCAATCCCATTGAGAATCTGTGGCACTATTTGAAAATTGCGGTCCACAAGCGTCATCCAACCAACCTGAACAACCTGGAGCAAATCTGTCAAGAAGAATGGGCCAAAATCACTCCGACACTCTGTGCAAAGCTGGTACATACTTGCCCCAAAAGACTTAAAGCTGTTATTGCAGCGAAAGGTGGCTCTACCAAATATTAATTTGTGGGGTTTGAATACTTATGCAAGCAAGATATTTATCCAGGGTGACTTACAGTTGTTACAAGTTAGTATCACATTATTTTTTATCTACAAATTACAGTGCCCATTTATACCGTTGTTTGTTTTTTTGTTTTTTTTTTTACTGGAGCAATCTAGAAGGTGAGGTACCTGCTTGCTCAAAGGTACAGCAGCAGTGTGTCTCCCCACCTTGGATTGAACCCACACAAGACCCCCGGTCAAGAGTCCAGAGCCCTAACCACTACTCCACACTGCTGCCGTTAACCATGGTAAAACATTATTTTTTCCCCATACATATCTGTGATATCTGTGTGCATTTATCAATTGTAAATTTGTTTAAAAAAAAACCCCAAAAAACACCTTCAGACTTTGTAGAACTTCAGAGTTGTTCTATTAAAACTGTACTTTCCAGAGAAGTTGATAATACAAATCACATTAAAAAAATAAAACTATGTAAAAAGAAAGATAGCCTACATAAAATACACAGATATCTTGTAGAAAAATGAACCTGTAAGAATTTCTCATTAAACGTCTTGGTTGTCAGTGTTGGAACGTCAAGTTGTACTGATGTGTGAAGATAGTCAGAAGCTTAGTATCATTTCACTTGTAAAAGTACATGTAATCAGTGTCTGTTATATTAATACAATATTGTTTGTTTTGAAGGAGCAATATAGAATGACTTCACAAATAGAACAAGCTGTGGCTTCAATTCGCAGATCGATGTGTGTTGGCATTGAGATCAGCAATAACAGCAAATTCATACTAAAATCACCAGAGTAAGTAAAATATCTCTGCAAGAGAAAATTCCATGTGAACAAACTGTGTACTTCATTTGTTTGCAATGTTTAATGATCACCATGGCCACTAGAGAGTTAAAGATTAAAAGCAGCTAAATTAGTTTTGTTTTCGAAGAAAATATTAATGACAGTGACTGTCTTTATTGTAATAATGATGGTGTAACAGGGCGAGGTGCCCTGTACATTGATTTGTTTATTTATTTTTAGAACGGGTTTACCCCTCCGCCCCGTGTTATTTTTTAGTATTATTTATTTTATTTATTTATTTATTTATTTATTTATTATGTATATATGACGGCGTAGCCGAATGTTTGTTTGTTTGTTTGTTTGTTTGTTTTTGTATTAAGTAGCGTGGATGGGAAGCCCCCATCCACACAGTAATTAGAAAGCTTGTGCAGGAGGTGGCCATCTCCCGAATTAATTAGGTGATTTAATGTGTTGCTAATCGGGAGATGGTCATCTGTATAAAAAGCCTGCAGCTCTCCAGCTCGGGGTTGGTGTACGAGAGGAGCATAGAGAGCGAGAACCAAAACCAAAACTTAAAAGAATAAACATTGGAACAGTGAAGGCAATCTGCCCAGCCTGACCTGTGGTGTTTCATTTTATTTTGTGTTCGTGATTTGTTTTTGTTTAACTATTTATTTTGCCCTGTGAGCACAGTTTCTTTTTGTTAAAAATATTTGATTTTCGTGTTGCTTAATACAAACGGTGGTCAGCCGCGTCTTACTTTAAACTGCAGTACCTGGTGTTAGAGTTCTTCCTTCCTGCTTCTGTCTGACGTCACCGCCCAGCCACCCTGTCGCAGATGGTTTAATCATGTCTAATCTTTAGACTTAATGCAGGACTCAAAGAGGGGTCTTGAAAATCTCTATGTACAGTAAATCTGTTGTGTTTTGTGTACTGTAAATCAAATCACTGCTTTGTAACTTTGAGTGAACCTGCTTCCATTGTCTCGTTCACCGAGCTGTATGATTGAAACACTGTAACCAGAGTAGTACATGGATATGCTTTTGGTTTCTGATAAGGCACGCACCCGTCAATTCTTAGTTGTTTAGACCTTACCAGTAATAACAACATTTGACCACCGATTCTCATTTTAGAAAACTTGTTTTTGCTGTCTTATATTCAAATCTTACCTTTCAAACAAGTTACAATATTTTAAAATAGAGGAAAATTGTTCCTTGTTTTTATCTGATGTTAATTGTGGTGTGCCACAAGATTCGGTCCATGGACCAGTTTTATTTTCCTTATATATGCTGCTGCCCCTCGGGTGATATTGTCTGTAGACATAAGGTACATTTTCAATGACAGGGTTTTACATGCACGTGAAAATCTACTCTTCAGTTGGACTTGTGATGTAACACATATGACGCACATTGCTCTTGATAAAGGGGGCTGCATGACATTTAGACAGCTTATGTACACACATGCTACGGTTGTGCTTTAGGATCCAGCATTCAAAATCCAGTTTACCTGATGTAGCTTCACACTACTGCCCCAGCATACATAGTACAACAATGATATAATAATAAAAAACAACGCAAAAAGATGCCACCCCGGTTGAAAGAGAAAAACAAAGTTAATTGAACCTTATCATTTATTATTAGTACCGCACCGATTGTTTTTAATACGAACATAAAGTTTTACAAACGAGAGGAGGCCATTCGGCCCATCTTGCTCGTTTGGTTGTTAGTAGCTTATTGATCCCAGAATCTCATCAAGCAGCTTCTTGAAGGATCCCAGTGGTGTCAGCTTCAACAACATTACTGGGGAGTTGGTTCCAGACCCTCACAATTCTCTGTGTAAAAAAGTGCCTTCCTATTTTCTGTTCTGAAGGCCCCTTTACCTAATCTCCATTTGTGACCCCTGGTCCTTGTTTCTTTCTTTCAGGTCAAAAAAGTCCCCTGGGTCGACATTGTCTATACCTTTTAGGATTTTGAATGCTTGAATCAGATCACCATGTAATCTTTCTTTGTTCAAGACTGAATAAGATTCAATTCTTTTAGCCTGTCTGCATACGACATGCCTTTTAAACCGGGGATAATCTCTGGTTGCTCTTCTTTGCACTCTTTCTAGAGCAGCAATATCCTTTTTGTAACAAGGTGACCAGAACTGAACACAGTAGTCTAGATGAGGTCTTACTAATGCATTGTAAAGTTTTAACATTACTTCCCTTGATTTAAATTCAACACTTCTCACAATATATCCGAGCATCTTGTTGGCCTTTTTTATTGCTTCCCCACATTGTCTAGATGAAGACGTTTCTGAGTCAACATAAACTCCTAGGTCTTTTTCTTAGTTCTCTTCTTCAATTTCAGTATCTCCCATATGCATATTTATAATGCACATTTTTATTGCCTGTATGCAATATTTTACACTTTTCTCTATTAAATGTCATTTGCCATGTGTCTGTCCAGTTCTGAATGCTATCTAGATCATTTTGAATGACCTTTGCTGCGACAACAGTGTTTGTCACTCCTCCTATTTTTGTGTCGTCTGCAAATTTAACAAGTTTGCTTACTATACCCGAATCTAAATCATTAATGTAGATTAGGAATAGCAGAGGACCTAATACTGATCCCAATGGTACACCACTGGTTACCTCGCTCCATTTTGAGGTTTCTCTTCTAATCAGTACTTTCTGTTTTCTACATGTTAACCACACCCTAATCCATGTGCATGCATTTCCTTGAATCCCTACTGCATTCAGTTTGAGAATTAATCTTTTAAGCGGGACTTTGTTAAAAGCTTTCTGGAAATCTAAATAAACCATGTTGTATGCTTTGCAGTTATCCATTGTCGATGTTGCATCCTCAAAAAAATCAAGCAGGTTAGTTAGACACGATCTCCCTTTCCTAAAACCATGCTGACTGTCTCCCAGGATATTGTTACCATATAGATAATTTTCCATTCTGGATCTTATTATAGTTTCCATAGGTTTACATATAGTAGAAGTCAGGCTCATTGATCTGTAGTTACCTGGTTCGGTTTTGTCTCCCTTTTTGTGGATTGGTATTACGTTTGCAATTTTCCAGTCTCTCGGTACAACTCCTGGGTCAAGAGACTGTTGCATGATCTTGGTTAGCGGTTTGTAAATAACTTCTTTCATTTCTTTGAGTACTATTGGGAGGATCTCATCTGGCCCAGGGGATTTGTTTATTTTAAAAGCTCCTAGTCCCTTTAACACTTCTGCCTCTGTTATGCTAAAGTTATTTAAAACTGGACTGAATGATGTTAAGCTTTGGTAAACTTTCAAGAGAATACAAAAAAACTGTGCTTGTCCATGCAAACTCTGCCACTGTTATGCAGATGACACTCTGCTATATTTGGCTATAAATCCAGATGGACCCTCTAGTATAAATATTCTGACTACCTGTCTATGTAAGGTACAGATGTCAAAAAACTTTCTGATGTTGAATTCAAATGAATGTGAGGTAATGCTTTTGGGATCAAAAGATCAATTAAAGAACATGGATCCATTAGTTTTCAAAGTGGACAGCTTTCCCTTTGAGCCAAAGTCTATTGTGAGAAAGCTGGTTGTAGTTTTTGATCCAGATCTTTAAGTTGAACCGCAAATTAAGAATGAAATCGAAGTGTCATTTTTATCACCTGAGCTATATTGCTAAATGAAGTTGTTTTCTGTTAAGTACCAAGCTCTGTTACCAAATAAATGTATATATACAGTATATATGCCAATACAAAAAAGGGTTCTAATTTGGAATAAAGCATATTTCAGCATCTTTCTTTCTTTCTTTCACAGGGTATATGTCTATGGTGGTGTTCTGCGAAGCCCACCACAACCAAGAATTGATCCAGGAAACAGTGGAATCTGCATTTTTACAAAGTACTTGTACTCACTGTGTGGTGTAGAGGGGATGCTCAGCTACGACGTGAATGGAAAGAGACTTTGCTTGATGTTTTCTAACCCTCTCTGGGTGTATTTGTACAAAAGGAAATTCAATTTGATGTTCTACGGCATAGAGGATTCTATAAATGAGCAGTTATTTAATAAAATGGGTTTAGAAAATGAAGCTGGCAACATCTGTATTGTTGGAGACAGTTCGTTATCAAAGATCACAGCTCGTGGTGGAGATGTAGAAGTAACAGCCACAATGTCTTCATCTATGAAATCCATCATTAAAATTGATATCAGGGATGTGTGATGTGACATGGCATTGTAGCAATATGTTCACTTTGTATGGTAAACTTCACAGATCTCTATGGCTTTTTAAATGCTTGTTATTGTCTGTTGTGCTTTTGTTTTTATTGTGATCTAAAACTTATTTTTGTAAGTGTGTTTATAAGCAGCTGTTTAAGGCACTCTAAGTTGAATACGTGATTGTAAAGGTGAAGGAGGTCACATGAACAGGTTTGACTCTGTGTGTGTGTGTGTATATGTGTGTGTATATATATATATATATATATATATTATATATATATATATACTGTATATATTGAGCTGAGTTTTCTTGCTAACGACCTTGAACAGCTAGCAACCTTGAAGAATGACCAGATACCTTCAGTGATGTCGTCAAATCAGAAGACTTGTAGAAAGAAGTTTGCCTGACGGTGATTTCACAAGGTTTAATTCCCATTAGGTTGTATGTAAAATTAATGAACAAGTACCGAACATAATAATATTGTAAAACAAGAATATATTACCAGCAAGAATTTGTTTGCTAATTTTGTTTATTTAAAAAAAAAAAAAAAAAAAAAACGCTAAATTAATGTGCCTTTGATTTTTGCAACCCAGTTTTGTTATTGTATACGTGTTGGTATTTTGCAATACAGTCTGTGTTATTGTATATAATTTGGCACATTTAGCAAGTTCACAAGTTAAATTAAAACCCTTATAACCTCTAGAAAGCTACCATACAGTATACTGTGAAAGACAAGGATATATTGTAAAATGATAAAAACTTACATTTAACAAAATAAATAAAAAAATCTTGTTTTACAGTACCTTTTGTGTTGTGTGTTGATAAATAATGATACAAAATTGGATATTAATATGGTGTGGCAAAGTGCCCGCCCCCTATGTATATAGTATATGTGCGCCGTTATTATTTATTTTATTATAATTTATTGTTTGGCAGCATGGAAGGGGTTAAAAGCCCCATCATAAAAACCCAGCGCAGAAGGTGACCGGTCCGTGTACATTCCGGCCAATCGTTTTTGCATTCTAAATCGGAAATCGGAAAACCAGAAAACGACTCGTTTTTCTATTTCTGTTTTTCATAAAAACAAAAATCGACCCATTTTTCATTTTCCATCTTTTGAGTTTAAAATACAAAAACTGATTCAGACTTGTTTTCCCATTTTTCATATTGCTTTTTGTAACGAAGTACTCGAAATGGAATATTCTAATACAAAAATAAATAACACTGCAGGGACGGAAAATGAAATCAATCTCCAAGAGTCGGTGATAAAGAAGGTAGTCTTTATTCAAGCAGATATCTGGAGAGACAATACTTCGCAGGAAATATGAAAGCTATACTAACGTATTGGAAGAGGGACAGACCTATTCAACCAAGCGTGCCAGCCCCCTTAGTGATCCTATGGCAGGCTCTGTAGATGCTAACATGTCCTCTCTCCCTGCTGTTTGCAGCTCTTACAAAAGACGGAAGTGTGATACAGTGCGATACTGTAAACAGAATTCACCCCCACCCTTCTCCATATTCTGTTACAAAAGAACCCCCCACTGCAGCATGAAAACACTCCACAACATTTAATATCTTTACCAACATAATTTATTAATTAATTTAGCAGTTGTTACAAAGGCATTATAATAATACTAAAAATAATACGCCTTCACATAAAGGGAAAAAAAAAATCCAGGTAGCCTACGGTTCTTAATATTTATATCCGGCTTTATAAATTAACTTTATAAACTTGACTGGATTATATTCATAGCACATTTGTCCAGGGCGCTCACGTATGTTTAGAGCTCCCCTTTCACAGGTATCCAATTTGTTTCACTTGGGGGTGGTGCATCCATAGATATAGATATCAATGTATTGATGCAGAAAACGTTATTATTATTTATTTCTAGCAGACGCTCTTAGCCAGGGCGACATACAATTGTTACAAGATATCATATTATTTTTACATAACAATTACCCATTTATACAGTTGGGTTTTTACTGGAGCAATCTAGGTAAAGTACCTTGCTCATGGGTATAGTAACAGTGTTCCCCACCTAGGATTGAACCCACGACACTTTGGTCAAGAGTCCGGAGCCCTAACCACTACGCCACACTGCTGTCATGACAACGAGACACATTCGATACGAGTAGCGCACGCATCAGTACTTTTTTTTTTTTTTTTTAATAGTCTATTATTTAGTTTTGTATTACAGATTATTCCATTTCGAATACGTTGTTACAAAAAGCAATATGAAAAATGGGAAGCAAGCCTAATCAGTTTTGTACTTTAAAATCAGAAATTGGAAAATGAAAAACGATTTTTGTTTTTATAAAAAACCGAAATAGAAAAACAAGTCGTTTTCTGGTTTTCTGATTTCCGATTTGTAATGCAAAAACGATTTGGCCGGAATGTACACGGACCGTGACCATCTCCCAAGTTAATTCATTGACTAATTGTTGCTAATCGGGAGATGGTCATCTGTATAAAAGCCTGCAGCTTTCTGTGCTCTGGGTGGAGAGTAGTAGAGAGAACAGGAGCGAGAGAAGGCGTCCTGAAAACTAAAGAAACTAAGAAATCAAGGATCAGTGAAGGTTACTGCCCAACCCTTCTTAGTTTGCTTAGTGTTTGCTGATTTTGTTTTGTTTATCTATTTATTTTTACTCTGTGTGTTTTATTTTTTGCAAACCTTTTATTTTATTTGTTTTGAAAATAAACAGCGCCGCAGCACCTTTTGCCGTGCAGCACTTGCTTCTGTGTGTGTTCCTGCATCTGGCCTGACGTCACCACTCAGCCATTCCTGTGACACGTGGTGTGCAGCATGGATTACCAGCGCCTCCTGGACTCAGGCCAGAGCAGGTACTGCATGGGAATTTTTTTCTGAAAAAAATAGAAATGGGAAAGAACGGCAGTAGGCAGCAGCCACAACACCAGCTGGAGGAACAACAGCCCGGGTGTTACTGCTGCACTGAGCCGGGGCATTCCAGCACAAACTGTCCCTGGTACCCCCTCGGACAGCTACGCCAGCTATGCCCCATCTGCGGAGGTGAGCACTACGTGACCCGCTGCCCTGTCCATCAGGAGAGGGAGCAGCAGGGATCGCTTCGGTCTCTTCAACCAGCAGGGGGAGGTAGACTTCTGCTTCCATCGCCCCAGCAGCAACAGCAACAGAAATCTGTTCCCCTGGTGCACCTGGTGCAGAAAGGAGGATCACAGCTGGTGGGACTGTTTCGAGGTGCCACTGAGCTGGTGCGGGCGATGTGAGGAAGGGGACAGGACTGGTTGGGGATGCCCCTATGTCAGCTTGCCAGTGCCCAGACGGCGGGAGCACGAGCGCCCAGCGCCCAGACAGGGGGAGCACGAGCGCCCAGCGCCCAGACGGGGGGAGCACGAGCACCCAGCGTCCAGATGGGGGGAGCACGACAGTCCACCGCCAGAGGGAGAGCAGCAAGAGCTGCCTCTTTCTCCACCGCCAGAGGGAAAGCAGCAGGAGCTGCCTCTGCCTCCACAGCTGTGGGAGGACTGCTTGCTGCTCCCACCTCCACCACAAGAGAAAAGGCCAGGATGTGATGCTGGCATTCCTCAGCAGCCACTACATAGGCTGCTGAGGGAGCACTGGGGAAAACAGCCCGGCCGCAAAGAGGGTCAGCACCGCCTCAGCCACTGCCAGAGTGGCCAACCCCAGCACCACGACTGGTCCGGACTCAATCCACAGGTAGAGAAGTGGAGCTCCCACTGCCGCCTCCTGGGCCAGAGCTCCCCTCCTAAAGTCGCCGCCCGGGGGTGTCTTCACGTCACTGCTCGGGGTTGCCTGCTGCTCCGCAGCGCCTGGGGAGCAACCAGTTAGAGTACAAGGGAGAGGTGGAGCTCCCGCGGCTGCCTTCATGTCCAGCCACTCATCTCCCGAGTTCACCTCCCGAGGGTCCGAAGCTGCCGCTGTCTCTACTTTTTCCATTTCAGGAGGGCCCGGAGCCGCCTCTGCCTGGGAGTCCAGAACCACCACTGCTAGGAGGTCCGGAACCGTTGTCTCCCGAGGACCAGCTCCTACCCTGTCCTGTACCGTCCAGCGCTACTGAGGCCAGCTCTGCTTCGCCTGGGGTCGCTGCTGGAGCCCTACAAAGAGGAGGGTGGGGGGGAGGAGCCGGCCTGTGTGCGGTCAGCTTGGCCACTACAGCTGTTGGGTGCCACCCTAGGTCCATTGCTGCCCCTGTTCCTGGGCCAGGACTCAGAACCGGAACTTGATTAAAATGTGTTTTATTCGTACTTTTATTAGGATGGTGTTTGCATTGTTGCCATTAATTATTAATGTGGCATTTGACTTATTTGAAAATCTCCCTTTTGATTGATTAATTTGTCCATATTTTCACGGGTCATCTTAAAGAATTCTCAGACATTAAGAATCTGTTGGGATTCCATGATTTGGTGGACAATTTTTATTTATTGATTTATTTTTTCTTACAGCCTTCTTCTCGCAATTTTGAAAAAGATATCAAGTGGTCCAATTTTTGAATTCTCAGATTTTATAGATACTTTTTGTATTCCACCTAGAGAGATACTAGAAAGTTCTGTTTGTTTACTTACACAGTGTCTTCTAGTGTCTTACCTTGTGAGCCACAATGTCAATGATTAAGGATATGACCAAAGCTACAACCCCACACTGCCATTCGTTAGTTTAACAACCTGGTTAAATGCAGTTAAGAGATCTGTTGTGTAAGCTTTCAGCTGTGTTTCTTGTAGAGAAAAGGAGCTTTGTACAGTCTTGTCATGTTGCTGAAGCACAAGTGAGGAATTTAGACTCCTGTAATCCATAAACATCTTGTCTATAGATACATCTGGGATAATGCCACCGGTCTCTGCTGTATAATACAGTGAATCTATTCCCTGAGTGGGATAACATTGGTTGTTTCCCATCTTGCTAAAAATAGCAACTTGATAGCTTCTTACTTGAACTGAAGAAGTAAAAAGGCTACACAGACAGTGCTGCAGTTTGACTTTGTCTGCCTAGTATCTAGTGTCTTTATTGTGTAGGTTGTTCAGTGTTTTATAATGAGTCAAAAACATGCGTGCACACACACATATTTTGCAATTCGGGGTTGAAATGTCATTGCTCACTTTTGAGTAAATATTTAAAGTTTGATTTAATTACTTCATTGAACTCTCAATTGAACTAACAATTTGTCTAATCAGAGCTTTTTTAATTTGAAATCTCCAACTTTTTATAAACTAAAGAACTGCAGTTTAATTAAGCACATTTTTAGTTCAACTGAGGGTTCAATTAAGTAATTGAGAGCTCAGTTGATGCTCTGTCTTTTGTTGTTGTTGTAGTTCCTATGGAAACAGAATGTAACATTTTTACAAAAGCAACAATGCTCCATGTTTATTAGACAGTGTCTTGAAATTGGTTACACAGTTATTAAAACCCTACCTATCCATTCTGATTTATTAGGTTTGACATGAACAAACAAAACCAACATTTGGCGTTAACATAGGGATGCATTTTTGCATGCGCTTGTCAACTTCATCTGATAAAGATAATGATCCAGGCGTTGTCTTCAAAGGAATGTCTTGTTCAGGTGATCTTTACTTGCAAGTAAATAAATATTTTCAAGCCTGTATTTTTCCACTGAGGGCAAGCTCTCTTATGTTTCCAGTGGTTCTCAACTCCTGAGGCTCCTGAGACCTCTGTTTTTTTTCCAGCTGAGCTATCAAATGTGGAATACACATTATGGGAGGAGTCATATAGAAAAAACAGTCTATCATATAATAAACGCAATCCCGCCCCAACTCAACACGGCACGACCATCATGACAGTAAAAATAGACATAATGAAGCGTTCTTACCTTTGTATAAGTATAAGCACAAAAAGGGAGACAAAACCAAACCAGGTAACTACAGGCCAATAAGCCTGACTTCTATATATGTAAACTTATGGAACTATAATAAGATCCAAAATGGAAAATTACCTATATGGTAACAATATCCTGGGAGACAGTCAGCATGGTTTTAGGAAAGGGAGATCGTGTCACCAGGGGTCACAAATGGAGATTAGATTAAGGGGCCTTCAGAACAGAAAATAGGAGGCACTTTTTTACACAGAGAATTGTGAGGGTCTGGAACCAACTCCCCAGTAATGTTGTTAAAGCTGACGCCCTGGGATCCTTTAAGAAGCTGCTTGATGAGATTCTGGGATCAATAAGCTACTAACAACCAAACGAGCAAGATGGGCCGAATGGCCTCCTCTCGTTTGTAAACTTTCTTATGTTTTTAAGTATCACACTAGCCTTTGTCAGTGCTGAAAATACTGCATTTTGTTTGATCTGGCAAATCTGTTGCAGTCAGAACCCTGTATCAGCAGCGCTGTAGCTTTCTGCCTTTTCCCACATTACGCAAATCTCAGAGCAAGTATCAGTGCTATGTGTTGATACCGGTATCATTTGGGTCCACTTCTGTCATCTTTCTTTTCCACCGGTGTTTATCCATGTCCACAGACTAATTTCTAGCCGTAAATTGACGCCGTAAATTGACTCTGGGAGCTGCAGTTTATACTGGATGAAACCACTGCCTGAAATGCATTGTTTTGTAATGCACTCTGGGAGTTGCAGTCTATAACTCTGGATGAAAACACTGCCTGAAACGCATTGTTTTGTAATGCACTCTGGGAGTTGCAGTCTATAACTCTGGATGAAACACTGCTTGAAACGCATTGTTTTGTAATGCACTCTGGGAGTTGCAGTCTATAACTCTGGATGAAACCACTGCTTGAAACGCATTGTTTTGTAATGCACTCTGGGAGTTGCAGTCTATAACTCTGGATGAAAACACTGCCTGAAACGCATTGTTTTGTAATGCACTCTTGGAGTTGCAGTCTATAACTCTGGATGAAAACACTGCCTGAAACGCATTGTTTTGTAATGCACTCTGGGAATTGCAGTATAGCCTACACTGTCTGAAGTAAACTTTGCAGCTGGCGTCATAGCAAAGACAACATGCGTAGTATTCTGATGTATTGTTGAATTTTACTGCCAGTTTTACTTGTCCAATTCTCTAGTTCTCTAGAACAATAGGGTTCAGGACCTAACATCACTGGTTCCATTGCATGGCTGTATTTCATTTTGGTAAGTTGAAATTTACTGGTTTGACTAAAGCTGTTTACTTCTGACAGAGATTTTTCTTATCAATATGAGTATTAAATGGTTTCATTTCTTTTGTTTGATTGTTTTGCAGAAAGTTTCGATATGAATGCACAAACCTTCAGCTATATAAAAGGCAGAAGCTGAAAGCTCAAAGCAAGACATCAGAGAAGACAAGATGAGAGCTGCTTTGATTCAGGACAAGACCTAGTAGGAAATATGTTAACTGTATACTGATGTGTGCATAGCTTTTATATACAGTAATTTAACTGTAATGACATTTCTGCTATAGAATACAAGAAATGTTATAATTTTACAGTAATTACATCATTAATTGATACACATTCCTTAAACAAAAAGTGTACATTAATCACATTTTACCAAATATTATTATGTATATAATTGTTATTATTATTTTTTTTCTTGGCAGATGCCCTTATCCAGGGCGACTTACAGTTGTTACAAATTAAAATCACATTATTTATCTACAAATTCCAGTACCCATTTATACAGTTTTTTTTTATTTTTTTTTTTACTGGAAATCTTGGAGGTAAAGTACCTGCTTGCTCAAGGGTACAGCAGCAATCCCACTGGGACTGAAGCCACACAAGACCTCCGGTCAAGAGTCCAAAGTCCTTAACAACTACTTCACACTGCTACCGTTAACCATGGTAAAACATTATTTTTCCCCATACATATCTGTGATATCTGTGTGCATTTATCACAATTGTAAATTTGTTTTAAAAAACACCTTCAGACTGTAGAATTGCACAGAGAAGGAGTTCTATTAAATGTGGGATGTTACCTACTGTACTTTACAGAGACGTTGATAATGGAAATCTCATTAACAAAAATAAAACTATGTAAAAAGAAAGATGGCCTACATAAAATACACAGATATTGTGTAGAAAAATGAACCTATAAGAATTTTGTCATTAAACGTCTTGGTTGTCAGTGTTGGAACGTCAGGTTAGTACTGATGTGTGAAGATAGTCAGAAGCTTAGTATCATTTCACTTGTAAAAGTACATGTAATCAGTGTCTGTTATATTAATACAATATTGTTTGTTTTGAAGGAGCAATATAGAATGACTTCACAAATAGAACAAGCTGTGGCTTCAATTCGCAGATCGATGTGTGCTGGCATTGGGATCAGCAATAACAGCAAATTCATACTAAAATCACCAGAGTAAGTAAAATATCTCTGCAAGAGAAATTCCATGTGAACAAACTGTATACTTCATTGTTTGCAATGTTTAATGATCACCAAGCTGCTAGAGAGTTATAAATTAAAAGTCGCTAAATTTGTTTTGTTTTTGAAGAAAATATTAATGACAGTGACTGTCTTTATTGTAATGATGGTGTAACATGTCTAAACTTTGGACTTAATGCAGGACTCAAAGAGGGGTCTCTATGTACAGTAAGTCATTTGATCTGTTGTGTTTTGTGTACTACAAATCGAATCACTGCTTGTAACTTTGAGTGAACCTGCTTCCATTGTCTCGTTCACCGAGCTGTATGATTGAAACACTGTAACCAGAGTAGTACAGGATATGCTTTTGGTTTCTGATAAGGCCACACCGTCAATTCTTAGTTGTTTAGACTTACCAGTAATAACAACATTTGACACCAATTCTCATTTTAAAAACTTGTTTTTGCTGTCTTGTATTCGAAGCTTACCTTTCAAACAAGTTACAATATTTTAAAATAGAGGAAAATTGTTCCTTGTTTTTATCTGATGTTAATTGTGGTG
>NW_026708767.1:0-35746 GCF_902713425.1 Acipenser ruthenus
TTAGTAAGTTGTACAGCGGGTATTTCCTGGCCTCGTTGAATAGATGCTGTTTGATGCTCAGCAGGGTCGCCTCTCGCAGGCACTCCAGGGTCACCAGCACCCCGTTGGGCAGGCAGCAGTCCACCAGGATCCGAGGGGGCATGAGGTGGAGCCCCCACAGCTCCCCCGACGACGGCCGCGGGGGCATGCTGGGATAGGTCCTCCAGGAGAGGGGGGGTACTCAGAGAGAGGGGTGCAGCGCTACAGGACAGACACCAGAGGGCACCTGCGAGACACAGAGAGAGAGAGACACACAGAGAGACACACAGAGAGACACACAGACACACACAGAGACACAGAGATACACACAGACACACAAAGAGACACACAGACACACAGAGAGACACACAGACACACAGAGACGCACACACAGAGACAGAGACACAGAGAGAGATAGACACACACACACACACACAAGGAGAGACACACAAATGTTATCTAAATGGTATTCTGGAGTATATTTATTTCAGTGCTGACTGTGACAAATGAATAGAAGATTGTTTTAACTTGCTGTTTGGTTGGGAGAGGATACACACACACACACACACACTGAGACACACACACACGCACTGAGACACACACACACGCACTGAGACACACACACACTGAGACACACACACACTGAGACACAGTGGCAGGAATAATAATAATAATAATAATAATAATAATAATAATAATAATAATAATAATAATAATAATAATAATAATATATTTGATAACAAAAACAATAAGAACCACATAACAAACAACATTATTAATAATACTTTCCATAATAATAATAATAATAATAATAATAATAATAATAATAATAATGTCCGTTTGTGTTTTCTGGGCTGCTGATTGGACAGCGCGTCGCTTCTCTTCTCTTGTCAGTAATACCTCTCGTTTGTGTTGTTATGTGTACAGTAATGCGTGTAGCCTACACTACACGTACCCGGCGCTCATTAGACATCGTATTAAACTGCTCGGAGCTCTCTCCCTCTCTCCCTCTCTCCTCCTCCTCTCTCTCTCTGTGTGTTTAGAAAAAAAAGGTTTTTAACTCGGGGGTCGTTCTTTGTTTTTATAGCAGCATTAACAAGCAGTAAAGCCGGATTCGCTGAGCTCGCTTACTGAGTGTAATAGATTTGATATTTGAACTGCTAACGCACCCTACCGTGCCAGGGCGAGGTCGAGGTGAAGTCACAGCAGCGAGCGTGCGCGTTTCCAAAGCGTCCAATATCATTGTAAAAAAAATAATTCTGCTGTCTGTTCAAAGCCGATGCTTCTCTCTCTCTCTCTCTCTCTCTCTCTCTCTCTCTCTCTCAAATTCAAATTCAAATTCAAATTGGCTTTATTGGCATGACAATAAAAATAATTGTGTTGCCAAAGCACATACATGGCATAACCAACTCAAATATACAGACAAAGAATTTTTCTTAATACTAACAGTATCCCTCCTCCCTCTGTATTAATACAGTAAACAGAATCCCTCCCTTCCCCTCTATCTCTCTCTCTCTCTCTCTCTCTCTCTCTCTTTTTTAACACAACAGCTGAACAGCCGGAGGATTAGATACAGTAACAATAGGAATCTACCGACGGAAGATTAAATATTTAACGCAAACCACCGCCCCCGCGCCACATTATTATGATTATTATTATTATTATCGTGTTAATAATACGCGTGAACCAATAAGATATTTCTGGTATTGCAATACTAAAATGAATAGCCTCTCATATCCTTTATATTTAAATAGCTCGGTATTAAAACATTAATATCATATTTTTTTCCAGGCGGATTTTATTACCACCAGTCTGGTTTTTCACTAAGGTAGCTTCAAATATATTATTTATACAACTGCCCGTTTCTCTTTCTCTGAACTCACAATGAATTAAAATGACATAATGTGTGTCTTTCTTCAGCCCTGGTGGCGTTAAACTACCGGCAGCGGTCTTGTCTTGGGAAGGGGGGGGGGGGGGGGGGGGGTACCCGTTTAACTCCCAAAAATGGTCTAAATTTATCTATCTATCTATCGAAAGCCGTTTATAATTTACAGGGGCTTCATCGCTATAAAACAAATTGAGAAGACGGCAGCACCCCCTAGTGGTCTCAAAGGCTATTTTCTTTTTGTTTGCAAGAGCTATACAGTCAAGCAAGTCCGGAAAATAGCGATCTCAGCAAAAATTGCAATGATAAAGAACACGCAAGAGATATATATATATCGGTCCTGATTTTCTTTAATTTAATTTCTAGAAATCTCAAAATAGTGAACTCTATGGACTTCTAGAAGTAGCCCAGGCAAAACCTGTATGCATTACACAGGAAATCTAAAGCGATATATCTCTCTCTCTATATATAATTTACAAAATGCAAACCTAAATCAGGTCTCTGAAAGTGTGCCGTTTTGAAAGATGTTTTACAGCAGAACCCGTGTTCCCGTTTTAAGATATCTGGTGCTACCCTGGGTTTAATCGAGACAGGAGGAAGTCGTCAGTAAAACGATGTCCCTGTCTCGAAGCGTCTCCCAGGGCTGTAGAGACTCACTCACCAGAACAAGCTCCCTCCCACAGCAGCCCATCCAGCTGCTTCCCCGTGGAGACGAGGCTGTGACTGCAGGCTTACCGTTTCAGATCCAAATCGAAAACGTGTGCTTGTTCAGTTTTCTGGCTAGTTCCAGTGTCTATGTGTGCCTCTGTCTGTCTCTATGCCTGTCTGTGTCTGTGTTTGTCTCTATGCCTGTCTGTGTCTGAGTCTCAGTTTGTCTCTATGCCTGTCTGTGTCTGAGTCTCAGTTTGTCTCTATGCCTGTCTGTGTCCCTCTGTCTCTGTGTGAGTCTCTCACTGTGTCTGTCTCTGTCTCTCTCTGTGTGTTTCTCTGTGCCTCTCTGTATATGAAGTGTTTGTTCTTCACTGTAGCGTGTACAGCAGATATAATGGGCTGTGTTTCCCATTGTTTGGTCTTTCCTGTTTTTCCCCCGGCTCAGCCCTGACCTGGAAATATTGAAGTTTCCTCTCCCCTTTTCCTTGGAAGCCGAGCGCAGAGGGAGGGGGCTAGTGTTCCCATGGGCTGATAACGAACGCAACACTTTCAACACAGGTTCATTATTATTATTACTATCATTAATTAATTAATGAATGAATGGTGCAGATAGCACTTTTAAAGACTTAAATAAATAATTATCTGTTAAAATTGTATTTAAAAATTAAGTTTGTGCTACCATGTCTGTCTGCCTGTTTGCATTGTCATTGTAGTGACACTCTGTCTGCCTGCCTGTCTTTCTCTCTGTCTGCCTGCCCATCTGTCTGTTTGTCTGTCTGCCTGCCTGTCTGTTTGTCTGTCTGCCTGCCTGTCTGTCTCTCTGCCTGTCTGTCTGTCTCTCTGTCTGCCTATCTCTCTGCCTGCCTGCCTCTCTGCCTGCCTGCCTCTCTGCCTGTCTGTCTGCCTGCCTGCCTGCCTGCCTGCCTGTCTGTCTGTCTGCCTGTCTGTCTGTCTGCCTGCCTGTCTGTCTCTCTGTCTGCCTATCTCTCTGCCTGCCTGCCTCTCTGCCTGCCTGCCTGCCTGTCTGTCTGTCTGTCTGTCTGTCTGTCTGTCTGTCTGTCTGTCTGTCTGTCTGTATTATGCAGTATTTTTTTTAATGTTTTAAGTTTCATGACTGATTTATGGGGCTGTCATCAGGCTGGCATTTGAGCAAAAAAAAAAAATAATAATAAAAATAATCAAAGTAACTAAACTGGTAACCTTTAGCTTGGCTTGACAGGGCTGACAGCACACAGCTCCAGCGGAAAGAGGAAAAGCTTCGAATAAAACAAACTGAAAAGACTTCTGGTTACTTTATTTAATTTTATTTTTTTCTTAAAGAGTAAGACCCTTTTAACTCAAGAACTTAATTTAATTAAAGATGAAAGCTACACATTATGTAAAAAGACTAGCGCTCCTCTCTTACTAAAAACACTAACGAACAACCAACCAACCAACCAAATAAATAAATAAATAAATAAATAAATAAATAAATACACACTTCCTGTGTGTTACTAAAATGACCAGTCAGGAAATCAACTGAAGAGTAACAGGCTGGGATTGTGAGACGGGGTGTTGCAGTCGGGGTTAGAGGACCGCTCTAGAGCGGAACCCTCCGGCGCATTTCATTTTATTATTATAACTAAGCGCTGGGGAGAGCAGCACAAAACAATTATTCAGCTCCGCCTCTGCGCAGATGAGGGTCGCTGGTGTCGATCGGGCTGATTTTTTTGAACAGCTGCTCGGGTTTGCGTGGATCGCCGTTCTCCAGAGTCTTTCAGAAAAAGCAGCGATCATCACAAACCCTAAACCCACTATTAATAATATTAATAATGATTAAAAAAAAAAAAAAAAAATGACGATTACCAATTCTACTCTTCCTCAAACAGATAGAGCGAGAAGTCTTCCTCCTCTTCCAGCGCTGTTTCCACGGCCTGTCGGCACGTTAGGATTTCCATATCTTCATCTTCATCATCTTCTGAGAACATGGGCAGATCCTTGCCTCCTCCCCCTCCCTTATCAAACCCCTTGTCCTGCACCGGGTATCCCAGGACAGCCTTGTTTATGGAGCCCTCCTCCTCTCTCTCGCTCCCCTCCTCTCCCTCGCTCCCTCCTTCCTCCCTCAGCACCAGGGTAATGCTCTCCTCCTCCTGTACCCCCTCTCCCTGCCCCATATCTGGGCTCCCCCCTGCCTCTCCCTCTCCCTCCTCCCCTGCCCTCTTCTGTAGCTCTGCTGCCTGGCTGCTGGTTTTGCTCCAGGTGAAGCTGTACAGGGTCTCCTGCTCTGGATCAGGGGGGGCGCCCGTTTCTGTGAAGGAAACGAGAATAAAGGAAGAAAAAAAAAAAAAAAAACTAAAGAATGGACAAAGTGGTTTTTTTTTTAAAAGGTCTGTATTTCAATGTTATGTTATCATAATAATTATTTTTCTTGTATGCTTTAATATGCTTTATCAAACCTCTCTGTGCTTTACAATGCTTCCCTATACTTTACCAGACCTCTCTGTGCTTTACAATGCTTCCCTATACTTTACCAGACCTCTCTGTGCTTTACAATGCTTCCCTATGCTTTACCAGACCTCTCTGTGCTTTACAATGCTTCCCTATGCTTTACCAGACCTCTCTGTGCTTTACAATGCTTCCCTATGCTTTACCAGACCTCTCTGTGCTTTACAATGCTTCCCTATGCTTTACCACACCTCTCTGTGCTTTACAATGCTTCCCTATGCTTTACCACACCTCTCTGTGCTTTACAATGCTTCCCTATGCTTTACCAGACCTCTCTGTGCTTTACAATGCTTCCCTATGCTTTACCACACCTCTGTGCTTTACAATGCTTCCCAATGCTTTACCAGACCTCTCAGGGTTTTACAATGCTTCCCTATGCTTTACCAGACCTCTCTGTGCTTTACAATGCTTCCCTATGCTTTACCAGACCTCTCTGTGCTTTACAATGCTTCCCTATGCTTTACCAGACCTCTCTGTGCTTTACAATGCTTCCCTATGCTTTACCAGACCTCTCTGTGCTTTACAATGCTTCCCTATGCTTTACCACACCTCTCTGTGCTTTACAATGCTTCCCTATGCTTTACCAGACCTCGCTGTGCTTTACAATGCTTCCCTATGCTTTACCCTCTCTGTGCTTTACAATGCTTCCCTATGCTTTACCACACCTCTCTGTGCTTTACAATGCTTCCCTATGCTTTACCAGACCTCTCTGTGCTTTACAATGCTTCCCTATGCTTTACCAGACCTCTCTGTGCTTTACAATGCTTCCCTATGCTTTACCAGACCTCTCTGTGCTTTACAATGCTTCCCTATGCTTTACCACACCTCTCTGTGCTTTACAGTGCTTCCATATGCTTTACCACACCTCTGTGCTTTATTACACTTTGCGGTGCTTTTACTATGGGACACTTTTATAAGGGTTAGTTTACCATGGTTTTTTTTTTTTTTTTTTTTTTTAAATATGCTTTACCTCACTGTGCTTTATTACGCTTGCTGTGTTGTTGTTGTGGGAAGCTTTTATATATAAGGGGTGTTCTGTAGGAGCACTATGCAGTACATGTTGTCTTTGTTTGTGTGCAAGTCAGTGAATGCAGTGTGTTGTTACCCTCTCCTCTCCTGCTGTCTGGACTCCTCTCTCCCCCCGGCACCCTCTGGTCTCTGGTTTTCGGCAAAGCAAACTTTCTCACTGGAGCTTTCAGGAAAAGAACACAGAAAACCCCCATTACAGGGTTCAGCATTTTCAAGCAATTAGCTCTCTGTGCTTTACAATGCTTCCCTATGCTTTACCAGACCTCTCTGTGCTTTACAGTGCTTCCCTATGCTTTACCAGACCTCTCTGTGCTTTACAATGCTTCCCTATGCTTCACCACACCTCTCTGTGCTTTACAATGCTTGCCTATGCTTTACCAGACCTCTCTGTGCTTTACAATGCTTCCCTATGCTTTACCAGACCTCTCTGTGCTTTACAATGCTTCCCTATGCTTTACCAGACCTCTCTGTGCTTTACAATGCTTCCCTATGCTTTACCAGACCTCTCTGTGCTTTACAATGCTTCCCTATGCTTTACCAGACCTCTCTGTGCTTTACAATGCTTCCCTATGCTTTACCAGACCTCTCTGTGCTTTACAATGCTTCCCTATGCTTTACCACACCTCTCTGTGCTTTACAATGCTTCCCTATGCTTTACCACACCTCTCTGTGCTTTACAATGCTTCCCTATGCTTTACCAGACCTCTCTGTGCTTTACAATGCTTCCCTATGCTTTACCAGACCTCTCTGTGCTTTACAATGCTTCCCTATGCTTTACCAGACCTCTCTGTGCTTTACAATACTTCCCTATGCTTTACCACACCTCTCTGTGCTTTACAATGCTTCCCTATACTTTACCTGACCTCTCTGTGCATTACAATGCTTCCCTATGCTTTACCACACCTCTCTGTGCTTTACAATGCTTCCCTATGCTTTACCAGACCTCTCTGTGCTTTACAATACTTCCCTATGCTTTACCACACCTCTCTGTGCTTTACAATGCTTCCCTATACTTTACCTGACCTCTCTGTGCTTTACAATGCTTCCCTATGCTTTACCAGACCTCTCTGTGCTTTACAATGCTTCCCTATGCTTTACCAGACCTCTCTGTGCTTTACAATACTTCCCTATGCTTTACCACACCTCTCTGTGCTTTACAATGCTTCCCTATACTTTACCTGACCTCTCTGTGCATTACAATGCTTCCCTATGCTTTACCACACCTCTCTGTGCTTTACAATGCTTCCCTATGCTTTACCAGACCTCTCTGTGCTTTACAATACTTCCCTATGCTTTACCACACCTCTCTGTGCTTTACAATGCTTCCCTATGCTTTACCAGAACTCTCTGTGCTTTACAATGCTTCCCTATGCTTTACCACACCTCTCTGTGCTTTACAATGCTTCCCTATGCTTTACCACACCTCTGTGTGCTTTACAATGCTTGCCTATGCTCCCCCTGTGCTGTATCGCAGTGTGCTGTGCTCTCACTATGGGACACTGTTATAAGAGGTGTTGGTAATCTTCTTGTATATTGTTCCCTGCAATTCGTTACCTTTGTGAGCGGAGATTTCCAAAGGCTTGTTTTCTTTCGTGCCGAATCGTGGCTCGCTCTTGCTCTCCACCTTCTCCTCTGACACCTTCCCTCCTTTCTTCTCCTTTCTCTCGCGCCGAGCTTTTCCGAGGCTCAAATCTTTAGTAAAAATAAATAAATAAATAAATAAATAAAGTTAAAGTGAGAAGTGAGAGTCATGGACAATTTATATAGACTTACAAACACTTTTTTTTTTTAACTGATCAGAGCTAAGAATAATCTGCACGGGTTACAATAGACTTTTCCAGGACCTCTATTAACGGACCTCGACTTACCTTTCCCTTTGCTGAGTGTCTTCTTGCGCTTTTTAGATGGCTTTGGTCGATGCTCCTACAATAAAAAAAAATAAAAAAACAGACTCAGTCATTGCTAGTGTAACGCGCAGCGAGTGTTGAGTTATTATTATCATTATTTATTTATTTGGCAGACCCCTTTATCCCAGGAGACTCACACAGGTGTTACAGGGCAGCACAGGGTTACAATGCAAGCTTCATATTGAAACACAGTGTAGTTTACAGCCAGTGCAAATAATAACACTACTAGAATCCAATATGAACTAGGATGCTATGTATAATAATAACACTACTAGAATACAATATGAACTAGGATGCTATGTATAATAATAACACTACTAGAATCCAATATGAACTAGGATGCTCTGTATAATAATAACACTACTAGAATCCAATATGAACTAGGATGCTATGTATAATAATAACACTACTAGAATCCAATATGAACTAGGATGCTATGTATAATAATAACACTACTAGAATCCAATATGAACTAGGATGCTATGTATAATAATAACACTACTAGAATACAATGTGAACTAGGATGCTATGTATAATAATAACACTACTAGAATACAATGTGAACTAGGATGCAGCCAGTTAGGACTCTGATGCTCTGCAGTTACGGATCCTGTCCCTCGTCGGTGAGGTGAGGTGAGGTTAAAAACTTTAAAACCACGAATGCAGACGAGCCCGGTTCTCGCCCAGCCTCCAGCCTGTTACACTATCAAATAAACCACAGCGCTCGTTTTAGCATTATTATTATTATTATTATTATTATTATTATTATTATTATTATTATTATTATTATTATTATTATTAATGAGTAATTTAGCAGACGCTTTTATCCAAAGCGACTTACAGAGACTAGGGGGGTGAACTCTGCATCATCAACAACTGCTGCTGCAGAGTCACTTCCAATAGGACCTCGTTTGTTTTACGTCTCATTCGCAGGACGGAGCACAAGGAGGTGAAGTGACTTGCTCAGGGTCACACACACACAGGGAGTCAGTGGCTGAGCTGGGACTGAACTGGGAACCTCCTGGTATCAAGCCCCTTTTCTTTAACCACTGGACCACCTTTAAAGGAGTGCTTGATATACCTGCATTACTGAATTCATGAGCTTACCTGCTGTGTGTGCTGTACTGTATCTTACCTCATCACTGAGAGAACACCGCTCTCCTCTCCTGCTGCTGTCTGTCAGGAAAATCCCCAGGACTTCTGTTAAAACAACAGAGAGAGAGACAGATAGACAGACAGACAGGCAGGCAGGCAAGCAGACAGGCAGGCAGATAGACAGACAGACAGACAGGCAGCCAGGCAGGCAGACAGACAGGCAGACAGGCAAGCAGACAGGCAGGCAGATAGACAGACAGACAGGCAGACAGACAGGGTGAATTTGTTTAAAAATCACGCAAATCTAATTTTGTATTATACAGCGTGGCCAAAGGTTTTGCTGTCGTGAGCTGCACCTGCAGTGTCGCTGTCCTCGGATGAAAGCCTCTCCTCTCCATCGTAGCGAGTTCCGAACCCAAACTGCGACAAGCGCTTCTGAAAGAGCGAGCGAGACGGGGATTAGCAAAACAAAAGGCCTCAGTCAACCTCCGAAGAAAGAAATAACACATAAAAATACAACCCCCCCACCAAGCGTTTCCTATGGCTATGCATTTACCATACTCTGGTTTGCCATGCTGTTTTTTCTCAATATGCTTTACCAGACCTCTCTGTGCTTTACAATGCTGCCCTATGCTTTACCACACCTCTCTGTGCTTTACAATGCTTCCCTATGCTTTACCACACCTCTCTGTGCTTTACAATGCTTCCCTATACTTTACCAGACCTCTCTGTGCTTTACAATGCTTCCCTATGCTTTACCAGACCTCTCTGTACTTTACAATGCTTCCCTATGCTTTACCACACCTCTCTGTGCTTTACAATGCTTCCCTATGCTTTACCACACCTCTCTGTGCTTTACAATGCTTCCCTATACTTTACCAGACCTCTCTATGCTTTATAATGCTCCCCTATGCTTTACCACACCTCTCTGTTTTTACAATGCTTACCTATGCTACTGTGCTTGATTACACTTTGCTGTGCTTTTACTGTGGGACACTTTTATAAAGGAAGAGATTAAATAACTCAATTATCTTACCTTGAGGCTCAGTTTCTGTGCCTTCTTGGCCATTTTCACAGCTTCATTCACTTTCTTACTGCAGTCGCGCTGGCCTCCCTTCTTCTGAAACTAAACAAGACAAGCAAGCCAGAATCAAATCAGAAGACACTGAGAGAGACTTCTAGTGGAAACGTTAGTCACTGAATTTACACTGAAGACACTGAGAAAGACTTCTAATGGAAACGTTAGTCACTGAATTTACAATGAAGACACTGAGAAAGACTTCTAGTGGAAACGTTAGTCATTGAATTTACACTGAAGACACTGAGAAAGACTTCTAATGGAAACGTTAGTCACTGAATTTACAATGAAGACACTGAGAAAGACTTCTAGTGGAAACGTTAGTCATTGAATTTACACTGAAGATGCTGAGAAAGACTTCTAGTGGAAACGTTAGTCATTGAATTTACACTGAAGACCCTGAGAAAGACTTCTAGTGGAAACGTTAGCCATTGAATTTACACTGAAGACGCTGAGAAAGACTTCTAGTGGAAACGTTAGTCATTGAATTTACACTGAAGATGCCGAGAAAGACTTCTAGTCACTGAATTAATCAAGTTCCTGCCAGTATTTGTTCCGTTATTTGCTGACAGTATGAGGGACACGGGAGAGCTCACCGCCCCAACGCCAGTCTCCGGTTGCTCCTGAAAGCTCTTTATCATCGACACTGAAACCCAGGCTCTGGTGGCAGGCTTACCAAAGTAAGTCAGGTGGCATTTCAACTGCAAAAACACAACCAAAGATTTATCAGTAAAACGCATGCTGACAGCACTGGATAACACATAGGGACATAGCAAGGGACACAGGGACAAAGTAAGGGACATAGGGACACAGTAAGAAACATATTTTTAAAGTGTTTTCTCCAGTCTTTAATTAACTCCTATTTAAAAAAAATAATAATAATAATAATTAAACAGTAATGTACAAAACTGAGAAACAAATAACTGGATAGTGCTTTACAGAGCTTCAGTTACACGGCTTAGAGGATTGATACCAGTCAAAAAGTGTTATTCGCCTTTCAATAAAACAGGAGTTTATTCAAGACTGGACTAAACGCTTTGAAAATATAACCCTGTGGGACCAGTGATGATGTTGCCAGTGCTCATAAGAGGCAAGAGAATGGATTTTAAAGATGGTCAGCGCTCCTTTAAAGGGAGGGGCCAGTGATACTGTTAATAAAGCTAATAAGAGGTGAGAGAATGGATTTTAAAGATGGTCAGCACTCCTTTAAAGGGAGGGGCCAGTGATACTGTTAATAAAGCTAATAAGAGGTGAGAGAATGGATTTTAAAGATGGTCAGCACTCCTTTAAAGGGAGGTGGCAGTGATCATGTTAATAAAGCTCATAAGAGGTGAGAAAATGGATTTTAAAGATGGTCAGCGCTCCTTTAAAGGGAGGGGCCAGTGATACTGTTAATAAAGCTAATAAGAGGTGAGAGAATGGATTTTAAAGATGGTCAGCGCTCCTTTAAAGGGAGGTGCCAGTGATACTGTTAATAAAGCTAATAAGAGGTGAGAGAATGGATTTTGAAGGAGTCTTGGTTTGCTCTGTTTTGAACTAGGAACTTACTGGTTCCTTGTCCGACTCCTTTTTGAATAGGAAACAGTTTCCAGTGTCGGGATCCTGGTCCACCATAGCTGGCCACCTGCAAACCAGCCATCAGTGTAAAGCTCTGGCAAAAAGCACTGCATCCCCCTATAGAATTAACTAATTTTGCTTCATAAAGTCGAATGAAACCTGCTGATTAATGTTAGGTAAACATATTGAATTACACACCGCTTTGTAGTTTTCCATATACTGCAGTTTTATCATGCATTTTCCGTGGTTGTTTATCATTGGTTTGCCATGCTTAATAATTCTTTACCACACCTTGCTATTCTTTACAATGCTTACCTATGCTTTCACAATGCTTTATAACACTTTGCTGTGATTTTACTGTGGGGAACTTGTATAAGGGTAATCTGTCTCTTATATCAGTTAACATGTCCAGTCGACCCTGTCTCTTATATCAGTTAACATGTCCAGTCGACCCTGTCTCTTATATCAGTTAACATGTCCAGTCGACCCTGTCTCTTATATCAGTTAACATGTCCAGTCGACCCTGTCTCTTATATCAGTTAACATGTCCAGTCGACCCTGTCTCTTATATCAGTTAACATGTCCAGTCGACCCTGTCTCTTATATCAGTTAACATGTCCAGTCGACCCTGTCTCTTATATCAGTTAACATGTCCAGTCGACCCTGTCTCTTATATCAGTTAACATGCCCAGTTGACCGTGTCTCTTTGTCCTACCACGGGAAGCCGCACTGCCTCGCCCACACGATGGATCCTGGCACAAGGTCAGAGTAGACAGTGCTGTCCTCTCCCCCAGACCAGCTCTCTTCAGGGGCCTCACAGCGACTGTACTTAGCGTCTGAAACGGAGCAAAACCATTCTGAGCAGGTTGCGATACGCTAATGTCACAATACGATACATATCGCGATACCATACGAAGAGATGGCAATAAAGACGCCCGTTGCATAGCAGTTTGATCCACTCCTGGTTTCGCTAAGAGTTTAATAATAAGACACACCTGTGCTTGTTGCCTAGACACACTGGGGGCTGATCAAGCTGGTAGTAAAACCTGGAATGGGCGACACTGCTGTGCAACAGGAGTCTTATTTCCATCGATGGATATGAATGTGATATGATGGTTCTAATGGGCTATCTGTATGATGGTTTTAATGCGAGCTTGATTAGCCCCCAGTGAGTCTAGGTAACAAGCTCAGGTGTGTCTTATTATTAAACTCCTATTGAAACCAGGAATGGATCAAACTGCTGTGCAACGGGAGTCTCCAACCCTGGATGTGTCTATGGAAAGGATAAGTACTGAATTAGTAACTTCACGCTGCTCACACACACCCTGCTGTGTAAACACTACAGTTGAGCTCCGTATTTGACATGCATGTCTTTTTAAACAGTGATCGTTTTATCTGGATACAAACTGCCCCCTTGAGACAGCCTGGGGAAGTGCAACTCGACTACTTTTGTAACCCTTATAAAAGTCTCCTCACAGTAAAAGCACAGCACAGTGTAACTAAGCACAGTGACTGCACGGCAAAGCATTGTAAAGCACAGAGAGGTCTGGTAAAGCAGAGGGAAGCATTGTAAAGCACAGAGAGGTCTGGTAAAGCATAGGGAAGCATTGTAAAGCACAGAGAGGTCTGGTAAAGCATAGGGAAGCATTGTAAAGCACAGAGAGGTGTGGTAAAGCAAAGGGAAGCATTGTAAAGCACAGAGAGGTCTGGTAAAGCAGATTTAAAAACATGGCAAACCAGGGTAAACTTTGTTAAATGCATAGTATAAGCATAGCGTGGGGAAACTGCAAAAATACAGACTGCTCACCTGTGTTGTGGCTGCAGGTCCAGTCCTCAGGCAGGGCTGCAGGGTCAATGCTGTCTGGCAGCTTCCTCCACTTTCCACAGGCTCTCCTGCAGCACTGCACCCAGCACTCACACTGCTCTGCGGAAACCATTCAAACAGGCGCTCACAAACTGTAAGCAGGGCTTACCTACCAGCTCAAAGGCACAGTTCACTGTAGAATTTAACCAAATGTTCTAACGCATGACATCATTGCACAGCTATGGCTGCTCTACCTCTTTCATCCCCCTCTTCTCTTTGCTCATTCTTCTTCTTCTTCTCTTTCTTGGGGGTCAGCTGGTCAGGGTTTCTGCTCCTCTCTCGGCCCCCAGTCTTGTGCAGAGGCAGCCCCCCCGCTTTCTTCTTCCCCTTGCCCGAATCCTTGCCCCGATTTAGGAATTTGGTCTCTGAAAATTCTGCATCGTCCCTGGAAAACAAGAACACACGACTACATCACGTTCTAGTGTCAGGACAAACGCTGGCCTGCTCGACTCAGTTTAGTTTCAATAACACTAATGAAGACACTAGAGCCCAAACGCTGGTCTGCTTGACTGAGACTCTTCTAGTTTTGCCCCTCTTTTAGTTCTTACCCTTTGCAGTGTTGATCAATGCTGGCTTGCAGAGACTCGACTTCATTTAAGACTGTCACGGTGTCTTCTGTAAAAAAAAAATTTTAAAAAAGGAGACAGGATGTGACGACGGAGACAAAAAAAACGATACACAAACTGAATCTAAACATCAGCAGCAAGATCAATGCATGACTCTGATATCGGAGGTTAGTTGAAAAGTCTTATTATTATTTATTTCTTTAGCAGACTCCTTTATCCCAGGCGACTCACACAGGTGTTACAGGGCAGCGCAGGGTTACAATGCAAACTTTATATTTAAATACAGTGCAGTTTACAGTCAGTGCAAATAATAACACTACTAAAATGTTGAAGCTGACACCCTGGGATCCTTCAAGAAGCTGCTTGATGAGATTCTGGGATCAATAAGCTACTAACAACCAAACGAGCAAGATGGGCCGAATAGCCTCCTCTCGTTTGTAAACTTTCTTATGATCTTATGTAAAGTACAATATGAAACACTGTGTATGGTGTTACCTTTTAAACTGTGATAAAAAATGTAACTGTCCCTTGTTCTTACTTACCAAGACAGTTGTCCAAGCCCTGCTGCAGTACAGACTGAAAGATTTCATTGTATTGGCTGTCGGACAGAGGGGAGCTGCACGTCCTATACACCTGCGCAGGTAAAGACACAATCGGTACGGCAAGTCATACAGCTCCGATCAATCTAAACAGAAGTGGGTTGCTGTTTAAATATTAATCCTGCACCTGTATAGTTTTACTTACGCTTTTAAAAGACGAAATAAAATATATATATAAAAATAAAAAATAAAAATAAACAGCCAGCAGTGCTCAAATGTTGAAGCACTTAAAAAGAAACTCAGTAAAAGTTTTGGCGACACAAACGTTTCAGCGAGAAGTCTTTCTGGGAGCGAAACATTTATTGTTAAGTTAGTTTTTATTTCTGCATTCAATTTAACAGTAATTAAAAAAAAAAAAATAATATATATATATATACACTTGAGCAGTGGTTAAAATGAGGGGGGGCCCAGCCGCCCCCACCCCCCAGCTAAGGAAATCGCTAAGGAGAGCCCCTCCCACCCCAGCTATATGGAACAAGGGGAGCTGAAACGACATTATAGGAGAATTTTTGTGGAGGAGCTACAACGAGGCGCACACGATTACACTGTCCTGTTAGAGAGTCTGGTTTTCTCAAAGTTCCCTTTCCTTTTATCATTTAAACTATCTTTTGGAATTGAATTCGGGGACCTGCAAGTTTACAGAACCATCTCAACCCTTCCTCTCTGACACACACTTACACTGCCGGGCCTGTCAGTCTCTCCCTCCCCCTGCTCTCTGGGCGCTGTCACCCAGCCTCTCCTCTCCCTCCGTCTCTCCTCCTTCGTTCCTCTCTCTCCATCCCCCTTTCCCCTGCTCGGTTTACCCCCCTCGCTCGACTTCTTTTTCTCTGTGACACCCTCCCCCTCTCTCTCTCCCTCCTCCTCCTCCTCCACTCCTGATTTGATCACTTTCTCTCTTTTCTTTTTCTTTGTGACATGCTCCCCCTCTCTCTCTCCCTCCTCCTCCTCCTCCTCTGATTCTGTCACTTTCTCTCTTTTCTTTTTCTTCGTCGTGCTCGCCTCCCTGTCAGATTCCAGATCTTTCTCTCTTTTTTTCTTCTTGGGCAGTGCCTCCTCTCTCTCTCCCTCCTCTGATTCTACACCATCCCCCCTTTTCTTTTTCCTCGTCGAGTCCCTCTCTTCCCCTCCCCCTGGAGCCTCCTCTTTTTTCTTTTTCTTCTTCTCTCTCTCTCCCTCTTCGTCGGAGCCCGCCGTCTTCTCTCCTTTCCTCTGCTTCTTCTTCTTCTTCACCTCTTTCCCCTCCCCTCCCTCCTCCTCTCTGTACGACTCAGCTTTCTCATTCTTCTTTTTCTCATGTATGGCCAGAAATGTGGACTCTCTCTCTCCAGCCCCGTCAGATTCCTCGATGTTCTCTCTTTTTATCTTCCTCTTCTTCACCTCTTTCTCCTCTCCTCCCTCCCCCTCCTCCTCTCTGTACAGCTCGACAGCTTTCTCTTTCTTTTTTTTCTTCTGTACTGTCAGCACTGTTTCCTCTCTCCGTCCCTCTTTGTCAGATTCCTCTGTTTTCTCTCTCTTTATCTTCCTCTTCTTCACCTCTTTCTCCTCTCCTCCCTCCTCCTCTCTGTACAGTTCTACAGCTTTCTCTTTCTTCTTTTTCTTCTGTACTGTCAGAAATGTTGGCTCTGTCCCACCCTCTCCCTCTCTTGTGCTCCTCTCCTCTCTTCCTCCCTTCCTCTCGGCCTTGCTCTTGCTCCCTCCTTCCCACTCCCCTTTGATCAGCGGAGCGAATCTGGGCTTCTTTGGCATCGCAGGCTTCCAGTTACCTAAATAAAACAAAAATATTTAAACATGTACTCCACGGCAAGCTCTCCCTAACTATCCCCACAGTAAAAGCACTGCAAAGCATAAGCATAGGGAAGCATTGCAAAGCACAGAGAGGTCTGGTAAAGCATAGGGAAGCATTGTAAAGCACAGAGAGGTGTGGTAAAGCATAGGGAAGCATTGTAAAGCACAGAGAGGTGTGGTAAAGCATAGGAAAGCATTGTAAAGCACAGAGAGGTGTGGTAAAGCATAGGGAATCATTGTAAAGCACAGAGAGGTCTGGTAAAGCATAGGGAAGCATTGTAAAGCACAGAGAGGTCTGGTAAAGCATAGGGAAGCATTGTAAAGCACAGAGAGGTCTGGTAAAGCATAGGGAAGCATTGTAAAGCACAGAGAGGTCTGGTAAAGCATAGGGAAGCATTGTAAAGCACAGAGAGGTCTGGTAAAGCATAGGGAAGCATTGTAAAGCACAGAGAGGTCTGGTAAAGCATAGGGAAGCATTGTAAAGCACAGAGAGGTCTGGTAAAGCATAGGGAAGCATTGTAAAGCACAGAGAGGTCTGGTAAAGCATAGGGAAGCATTGTAAAGCACAGAGAGGTCTGGTAAAGCATAGGGAAGCATTGTAAAGCACAGAGAGGTGTGGTAAAGCATAGGGAAGCATTGTAAAGCACAGAGAGGTGTCGTAAAGCATAGGGAAGCATTGTAAAGCACAGAGAGGTCTGGTAAAGCATATATATATATATATATATATATATATATATATATATATATATATATATATATATATATATATATATATATATCAATTTTGCCTCAACATTTCTACTATAACAGTACTCATTTGAGTTACACATTTTTACAACGCGGTAAATGAACGATGAAATTGACTTTTAGCGATGGTCAACATTTCAAACTCAATGTAATAGTTCTATATGTTGTTCCGGTAAAAAAAAAATACAAAAAATACAAAAACATTAAAAATAAATAAATAAATAAATAAAGTGATTTTTTGGTCTAACCAACGTGTACAGCCAGGAACGTTAAGATGATAACATGCCAATACAAACGATTAGACCCGTAAATCGAAAATGTCCTTGCTGTATTTCAAATGTTATATTTTGCAGTAGTGAGGGTATCATTGGCTGGTACAACGCCAATAATTAATACGATTATGCTTTCACGTTGCATATAGGCCCTCCTCATCCCGAATATTTTTTTTTTCAGCCCAAAATTTACGAGGTTACGTTGAAGTAAAAAGTTACAGTATATTGATTTCTTACATGAAAATTGCGTCAAACTATTTTCTTTCAAAACGTTACCTCACAGCCCTGACTAGTGTTAGTAGCATTTCAGTCAAAATATTTCGCAGCAGTGACAGCGATAAGACTTAAAAGTTTAATAATAATAATAATAATAATAATAATAATAATAATAATAATAATAATAATAATAATAATAATATAAACAGTCTTCAGTTTATTTTTTAATTGTTTATACAATTTACAGTTAAGATGTTACCGGCTAGTCTGGCGTTAATTTAGATGAGCGCCATTTAATTTGTATTCATTACAAGAATTACACACAATTTCTTCACAAACTTTATTTATTTATTTATTTATTTATTTATTTATTTATTTATTTATTTATGTATTTTTTTCTTTTTTTTTTTTTTTTTACCGTAGTCCTGCTCCATTCTCCTCACGACCCACAACCTCGGTGTTGTTGATAATAACAATTACCACAACAAACAAACAAAAAAAGAGCAAGATAAATTATATTAGTAAAAAAAATATATAATAATAAATATTACTGGGGAAACCGTTTGTTTTAATTTACCGCCGCTTCTTTTTAAAATTCGGCGCGAAACTCTTCCTCGCGAGCTCCCCTGCAGCCTCCGTCAAGAACATCCGCGCGTGAGAAAAAAATAACCGAAAGGCTGCCGCGTGCGCTGTACACAACAGCCGTTAACATTTGAAACAGATTTAAATTAAAAACAAAGACGCTTCGACTAATTAGACATGTCCGACACAATTAATTAGATATACCTGTAACCCGGTTATTACAGCCTCATAAAAAAACACCACGTCCTGAGTGAATTTGACTATCTTTATAATTAATTATAGTATCTTCACAGATATATGCTGTTTTTTTTATCGGTTTAAAAAAAGGATCCCATCTGACACGGTCTGTAATACTCAAAACCAAAATTGAATAAAACAGGGATAAGCTAGTTTGATTTATTTAGTTCTATAATAATAATAATAATAATAATAATAATAATAATAATAAAAATCGTCGTGATCCTTCATCTTTATATGGTAACAGTGGGGAAGAAAATGTGTGTTTTTTTTGTGTTACACAGAAAAAAACCAAAACTTTTCATAAACGTCAAACATAATTAACACGGGCGTTTTTTTTTTTTTCAGAAGACTTTGTTGAGTTTATTTTTTTAAATGGTTCGTTGTTTCAAACTTTTGAGAGCCAGGCACGAGTTACTGCATTTACTCAATCAGTATATAACATTCACCACGCTATACTATACAAAGCAAAGCTCGCCATTATTGACCAAACTACAAAATATGCCTGACCAGAAAACGTGCTCCACATAACGCCTAATAGTGAAAGTAGATTTAGCAAGTTGTAAAGGGGAGGGGAAGGTTTCTAGAAAAAGAAATGCTGATCTGTCTGGACTTGCACAGCCGCGGGTTGCAATGGTGAAAGCGACCTGCAAGAAAAACTACAAGTACCAGAATCCTCCGCGGAAAGAGAAAGACCCCCCCTTTTGCAAACTACACGTCACGTTGCAAAGCAAACGAGGCGGTCGGGGAGGGGGGTAATCACCTTGGCATCAGTTTTCCCCCCTCAAATTAACTCTCGTAAGCCGTATTGCGATCTGTTAGCCCAATACAGAAATTACAATCTTTTTTTTGTTTTTTTTCAAATTCGAAAACACAAACATCTGTGAAGGTTGTTTACACGGGATGGGGTGTCCGCGGCGCTCGCCTGTTTTAGACGCAAACGCACAAACAAAATGGTGTCAGTTGTCTGAGACGCGAGAGAAAAAAAATCACTGTAAACTTAATGTCGTTTCGGTCATTTTTTTTTTTTCTTGGACGCGGGGTTTTGTTACTCCTGTATTTATTTTTTATTTTTTATTTCATTCAATACCATGCAAGGAACGTGTATACCAAGCAGGCATTGTTGGTGGGCGCTACCTGGTTGCTCATCTCCGAACCCCGCCCTCTCGCCGCCCAATTGGCTGATGCGTGGAAGGGGTCGCCGCCTGATTCGTCGCGGTGGCTGCCCATCAGTTTTTTTTCCAGGGCTGCACGAGGGGGATATAAAGGCTGGAGGAGACGCCAGAGCGCAGCTCGAGAACCAAGCAGGAGCTCGAGCTTCATAAAGCGCATATAAGGCGGGTGCGAGATCTCGCTCTCACATTCACAGCTAGACACAGACACACAGACACGCTCCGAGTTTAAACATTAACTCAAGTCAATATATATATATATATATATATCTATCACGGGTGGGTCAGTACAGTACTTTAATATATATATATATATATACACTGTATATATATATATATATTTTTTTTTTACAATATTTTTTTTCAAGTTACGAGCGCTGAAATGGGCCGTTTCAAGGCAGTTTTTTTTGGTTGTGTGAATTTAATTTCTTTTTTTTGGTTTTATCTGTAGAGAACAACAACAACAACAAAAAAAAAAAAAGAAAGAAACTCGGAAAGGAGGTGGGGGGTGTAAAAAGAAGGCGGAGAAGCGGCGGCACCAGCGAGAGAGAGAGAGTTTGGTGGTGTGTGTGTGTTTTTTTTTTTTTTTTAATTCTTGTCCAAAAGAGGTCCCGTAGCTTATGAATTATTCATGAGCGCGGACGACGTCTGAAGAAAGGGGCGGGGGCCTTATGCAAATCGCCTCCACCGTGTAGAGACCCGAGGTGGGGGGGTGGGCGCGACGTACGGCACGCCACGCCACGCCACGCACAGGAGGCGGGCGGCGGTGTTCGTGGTGCACGACCGAGCAGAGATCGTCGTTATTTGGATACAGGCAGGAAACTCGCAAGCAGCGCGGAGCTCAGCCTGCAACTGGAACCACAGCTGCGTCCCAAACTGGACCCGCTGAGCCAGAACCTGCCGGACCCACACGTACGTACTGGTTACCGCTTCTGTCTGGCAACGAGAAAGTATATGCGTGAGTGAGTGTGTGAGTGAGAGAGTGTGTGTGTGAGTGTGAGTGAGTGTGAGTGAGTGTGAGAGAGAGAGAGAGAGAGAGTGTGAGAGAGAGTGAGAGAGAGAGAGTGTGTGTGAGAGAGTGAGAGAGAGAGAGAGAGAGAGTGTGAGTGTGAGTGAGTGAGTGTGAGAGAGAGAGAGAGAGAGAGAGAGAAAGAAAGAGAGAGTGTGTGTAGTATTACTGTCTTGTGGGGACAAAATGTGAGAAAATGTCCCCACCAAAGATAAGTAACTCCTTGAAAAAACGACGTTGTGGGGACGGCCCCTTTAGTAGAAAAAAAATAAATAAATAAATAAAGAAGTGTGCCAAAATGTTTAGTTTGTTGTCGACTTTCACCCCGTGTGGAGTTTTGTGTGACTGGAGTTAGAAAGAGTAAATAAAAATATAGTGAGACTCAATGAGAAGTAAACACAAATATAGGAATGCAAACGTGAGTGTGTGTCTGTTTCAGTGTGTGTCTGTGTTTCAGTGTGTTTGTGTGTGTGTGTCTGTGTGTGTATTTCAGTGTGTGAGTGATTGTGTGTGTGTTTCAGTGTGTGTGTCTCTGTGTGTGTGTGTCTGTGTGCACGCCTCAGTGTGTGTGTGTGTATTTCAGTGTGAGTGATTGTGTTTGTGTGTAAGTAATTGTGTGTGTCTCAGTGTGTAAGTGATTGTGTGTGTGTGTTTCAGTGTGTGAGTGATTGTGTTTCTGTGTGTAAGTAATTGTGTGTGTCTCAGTGTGTAAGTGATTGTGTGTGTGTGTTTCAGTGTGTGAGTGATTGTGTTTCTGTCTGTAAGTAATTGTGTGTGTCTCAGTGTGTGCGCGCCTCAGTGTGTGTGTGTCTCAGTGTGTGTGTGTGTGTGTGTGTGTGTCTCAGTGTGTGTGTGTGTGTGTGTGTGCGTGTGCGCACCGTGCAGTGTGTTGCTTGCAGTGCAGTCACGTATCGCTTGACAGTATGTTAGTTGTTCAGTAGAAGGCAGGGGGGGGGTTGGTAAGCAGGTAAGATTAACTGACTCTAAACAACAAGATGAACAAAACATACTGGAACGCCTTCTGTTATGATGAGAATAGGGCAGCAGTGTGGAGTAGTGGTCAGGGGCTCTGGACTCTTGACCGGAGGGTCGTGGGTTCAATCCCAGGTGGGGGGACACTGCTGCTGTACCCTTGAGCAAGGTACTTTACCTAGATTGCTCCAGTAAAAACCCAACTGTATAAATGGGGAATTGTATGTAAAAATAATGTGATATCTTGTAACTATTGTAAGTCACCCTGGATAAGGACGCCTGCTAAGAAATATATAATAATAATGAGAATAATAATACTAATGACGATAATAATAATCATCATCAATAATAATAATAATAATAATGGTGATGATAATAATCAATAATATTGATGATATAAATAATTATTTTGATTGTAATTTTTTTTTCTCACTACAGCTCAATGCCTTTCTCAAACGACTGCGCAAGAGAGCAAAGACCGCATCTGAAATAACAACAACAACAACAACAACAACAACACAAAATAAATAAAACAATAAAAATGATCGAGATGCCCGTGGAGAACGAGGTCTCGGTGGAAGAGACCGCGGGGGATTCGGCTCCTCTGGAGGTGCAGCGCGCTGGACGCTCCACCTCCCTCGCTGGCTGCTGCAGCCCCTCTGCGTCTCGAAGGACTAAGCCTGGCGGGGACGGGGTTAACGACTCCGCCCCTTCGAGCGGGGCCAGCCTGGGCCCCGAGCGAGGGGCCTCCGACCCAGCCGGCGCTGCTTCCAACAGCGCAGCAGCCGGGACCAAAGCACAGGCGCGTGGAGGAACGGAGGGGGAACAGAGGGCAGGGCAGCTTCTGAAACCTAAAAATGGGCTCCAGCAGCAGCAGCAGCAGCAGCATTATAATCAGGCACAGAAGCCCAACAAAAGGCGAAACAGCGTCAATATCGGATTCAGGCACCCAGGCTGCAAGAGACGAAGGCGGGCTAACTCGGAGTCCGACCCCGTCCTGCCCACCAACTTCCTCCTGGGGGGCAACATCTTCGACCCCTTAAACCTGAACAGCCTGCTGGACGAGGAGGTGAACCGGGCGCTCAACGCCGAGACCCCCAAGTCCTCCCCCCTCCCCCGGAAGAACCGGGAGGAGCCCGTGGAGATCCTGATCCCCAAAGACATCACCGACCCGCTCAACCTGAACTGCGGGGGCGACGTCCTGGTGTCCCCCGTGAAGGGAGGGGGGAGGAAGAGGCACAGGCACAGGCATCACGGAGGAGGAGGAGGAGGAGGAGGAGGAGGAGGAGGAGGAGGAGGAGGAGGAGGGGGGGCGGGAGGGGCAGCGGGACCCCCCCAAACCCAAACCCAAACCCAAACCCAAACCCAAACCCAGCCTTCGGGTAACGCGGCGCCCGAACAACCAGCTGAGACTGCGGGCCACAAACCGAGACAGACGCCCCCGGTGGCCGTGGCAGCGGTTGAGGGATCCGCCGTCGCTTCTCTTAATCACCGTCTTCATCATCATCTTCCTCCTCCTCCTCCTGCTTCTTCTTCTTCCAGTGTTTCTGACTCTTTTCTGTGTCCTCCTCCCGCTGCACCTCCACCTTCCTCTGTTCTTTCAGCGGCTTCCGTCCTTCCCTCCTCTTCCTCCTCCTCCTCCTCCCCCCCCTCCGCAAGGCCAGTGCAGCACGGGGGTCCTGGGACAGCGGGGACGACGAAACCCGCCTTGCTGATGTCGCCGCCGCCGCCTCCTCCTCCTCCTCGGAGGGCGTCTGCCGGTTCTGCCCCGGCCGCTGCGGGCTCCCCCTCTCCTCCCTCCTCGGGGGTCCCGGAGCCTTACGAGCTGAACACCTCCATTAACTGCAGGGACGAGGTGGTGCAGCCCCTTCTGCCAGCCGCTCGCGCCGCTGCTAGTAATGGTAACAATTCGTCGTCTTTGCCTTCGAATTCTCATCCCTCATCCTCGTCGTCTCGCCAGCGCAAGAGGCGCAGGGTCTCGAGCAGCAAGTTGGAAACTGTTGGGGGTGGCGCTGGGGAGCGGGAGAAGAAACTCGCCCAGGAACAGGAAAAGGGAAAGGCTGGAGGAGGAGGAGGAGGAGGGATTGGGAAGAAGCAACTGCCAAACAACAACAAACCAGGCCCCAAACACAAACAGCGCAAGTTCCAGTACGGAAACTACAACAAGTACTACGGCTACCGCAACCCGGGCTGGTCGGAGGACCCGCGGGCCGGGGTTCTGAAGCCCGAGTGGTTCCGGGGGAAGGCGGTGCTGGACCTGGGCTGCAACGCGGGTCACCTGACCCTCGCCATCGCCAGGGACTGCGGCCCCGCCCGCATCGTGGGCGTCGACATCGACGGAGGGCTGATCCACTGTGCCAGGCAGAACATCCGGCACTACCTGTCGGAGCGGGCGGGGGGAGCTCCCCCCGGGAGGCGCTTCCCGGACTCGCTGGCTGTCTGCCACGGCCCCATCGCGGCGCCCCCTGTCTGCGGGGTGCTGCCCGGCGCCGCGGGGGAGTTTCCTGACAACGTGTCCTTCCTGCAGGTGAGGGGACGCTGCCTTCGCTGTAGTGGTTGTTTTATTTATGTATGAAAAGAAGTTGTCTTTTAAAATGTTACTGCAATTTATTATTGTAATTATTATGTGAGTGTGAGACACTGTGTGTGTGTGCATTTGTTTCTTTCTCTGTTTGTGTGTGTTTTTCTCTCTGTGTTTGTTTTAGTGTGTGTGACATTGTGAATATGTGAGTGTGAGACAGTGTGTGTGTGTGTGTGTGTTTGTTTTAGTGTGTGTGTGACAGAATAACTTGACTATTTCATTCATAACTATTAAACATTCGACCGTGCTGCATTTAGAAACACTAAAAAAATCTGTGTCAAAACGTTTGCAATTAAATGGATTAATTTTGTACATTTATTAAGCGTGATGAACTGCTAATTGTATGATTTATCTTATCTCTCTCTCTCTCCTGTTTCTCGCTCTCTCTATCCCCCTCTCTCTCCCTCCCTCCCCCTCTGTTTCTCTCTCTCTCTCCCCTCTCCCTCTCTCCCTCCCTCCCTCTCTCCCTCCCTCCTCTCTCTCCCCCCTCCCTCTCCCTCTCCCCCTCCCTCCCTCTCTCTCTCCCCCTCCCTCCCTCTCTCTCTCCTCTCCTCTCCCCCCCCTTCTCTCTCTCAGTGTAACTATGTCCTGCAGCAGGATGCTCTCCTCCTCACTCAGAAGCCAGAGTACGACGCCATTCTCTGCCTCAGCGTCTCCAAGTGGGTTCACCTGAACTGGGGGGACGAGGGGCTCAAGCGCCTCTTCAAGCGCGTGTACCGCCACCTGCAGCCAGGGGGCATCTTCATCCTGGAGCCCCAGCCCTGGACGTCCTACGGGAAGAGGAAGAAGCTCACGGTGAGTCGCTCGGAGCGGACGCGCCAGAAAACGCTTTACAGGGATAGAGCAGGGACACCCCAAGCCCGGTCCGGGGGGGGGTGACGGACCCCCCTGCTGTGCCTGCCGGTCTCCATCCCAACCGAGCTCTTAATGACTGAACTAGACCCTTAATTCAACTGATCATTTGCTTTTAATTAGACTTTTTAATTAGATTTTTATTATTGTTTTCTGCTCTTAAACAGTTGCAGATTACTTAAGAAAACTTAACTATAAAATGTTATAAGTAATCGCCTACTTTTTTTTTTTAGGAGCTGAGAACAATCATAAAGGTCTGATTTAAGCACACGATCAGTTCAGTTAGGGGTCTAGTTCAGTAATTTTAGAGCTCAGACACAGGGGGTCCCCCAGGTGCAGGGTCTGTCTGTGTGACCGACCGGCAGGCACACTGTGGGGCTGATCCAGCTGGAACGGGTGACCCTGCTGTGCAACGGAAGTCTTGTATTTCCACCCATGACTGTAAATCACTCCACTCCTCGATTTAAAAGTTTTTCCATAACAAAAATCTGAGTTATAGTTAAGAGAGAATTTAAAATAGTAACAAACAGGGTAGATGATGCAGTTAAAACAAAATTTAAAATAATCATTTAAAAAAAATATATATTACAAACTTAGCCCCTGACCTCAAATGAGGACGACCGGCACTGAATGGGTTAAATAAATGATCGGTTTTATCTTGTATAAAATACATACATATATATATAATATCTATCGTCCATTCAGAGACATCTTGTGTAATGTATTTATTCATGTAGTTATTCATGTGTTCATGACTTTATATATATATATATATATATATATATATATATATAATATCTATCGCCCATTCAGTCCCATCTTGTGTAATGTATTTATTCATGTAGTTATTCATGTGTAATGTATTTATTAATGTAGTTATTCATGTGTTCATGACTTTATTTTCTCGTTGAAAGGAAACTATTTGCAGTAATTACTACAACATCCGCCTGAAGCCGGATCAGTTCTCCTCGTACCTCATCTCTCCGGAGGTGGGGTTCAGCAGCTACGAGCTCCTGGGGACCCCCCACAGCGCCCACAAAGGTCAGTCCTGCGCACCGCGCGCAAAACACAACCGGCACCCCATTATTATTATTATTATTATTATTATTATTTATTATTTCTTAGCAGACGCCCTTATCCAGGGCGACTTACAATTGTTACAAGATATCACATTATTTTTACATACAATTCCCCATTTATACAGTTGGGTTTTTACTGGAGCAATCTAGGTAAAGTACCTTGCACAAGGGTACAGCAGCAGTGTCCCCCACCTGGGATTGAACCCACGACCCTCCGGTCAAGAGTCCAGAGCCCCTAACCACTACTCCACACTGCACCACACTATATATAGATTCTCACCCGCTAGTCTCTGGCAGTGGCTTTGGATAAGAACATAAGAACATAAAGTTTACAAACGAGAGGAGGCACCATTCAGCCCATCTTGCTCGTTTGGTTGTTAGTAGCTTATTGATCCCAGAATCTCATCAAGCAGCTTCTTGAAGGATCCCAGGGTGTCAGCTTCAACAACATTACTGGGGAGTTGGTTCCAGACCCTCACAATTCTCTGTGTAAAAAAGTGCCTCCTATTTTCTGTTCTGAATGCCCCTTTATCTAATCTCTATTTGTGACCCCTGGTCCTTGTTTCTTTTTTCAGGTCAAAAAAGTCCCCTAGCATCTTTTAAAGCATCTGCTATGTGATTCCTTCATGATTGTATGTACAGGCTAGCTCCAGTTTGGTTGTGCAGACTGATGTTTAGTCATGTTCTCTCTCTCTCTCTCTCTCTCTCCGCAGGATTTCAGAGACCGATTTATCTGTATCACAAGGGACTGCCCTCCGTGGAGAAGTGAGTGAGCGAGCCCCGGGATACTCCGCCTTCCCTCTCTCTTTATCTTTTTCGTTTAAAAGTAAGAACATTTAAAAACGACAGGAAGAAAAACATGAAGTTTGGGAGAAGAAAAAAAAAAACCACACACAACACCCAGCATTTTTGGACTTTAAAATAATCTCTCTCTCTCTCTGTGTATAAACTTTTTCGTTTGTTGACGAGGAAGTTGTTTAAGCCGAACGCTGACTTAACTTGCTCGTTTTTTTTTTATTTGAATTAATAAATACTTTTTTTGTGGAAAAAAAACAAACAAACAAAAAACGGATTGATCTATCAGCTACACATCCCAGCGCAGCGCAGAACCCTTTCCACTGGACTGACTCCACAGACGAGATTATCCTGCTGTGGAAAATGAGCTTTATTGTGAAGGGGGGGAGAGGAGGAGGAATCTACACTGACTTTATTAAGGACCTGAATTCAAAAACACCCCCCCCCATACATACACAAACACACACAAAAAAACTTCTTTTTCGTCTTTGACAGAACAGGATTGTGAAGGTGTTTGTTTTTTCCACACAATTTTTGGTATTATTTGGGGTTTTCGCTGTCCGTCCTTGATGAAACTCAAGCTGAAACTGATGGGATACTTTCTGTTGAAGACCATTTAAAAATGCAAACGCGAGACTGCTGATCAAGATGTGTGTGTGTGTGTGTGTGTTATTGATAAGGTCTGATCTACATCTGGTGGTACTATGTGTGGCAATCGGAGGCAGCCATCTTGAGAAGGTCTGATATACACCTTTGTAATTTGTGTGTCAATCAGAGGCAGCCATCTTGAGAAGGTCTGGAATGCATTCAGTAGTTCTGGTCAGGCTGGTCCCAACAGGAGAGGAGAGGATTGTCTTTATAATGACTGAGCCCAAAGATAATTCTAATTATTTTTAAACCCCCCCCCCCCCCCCCCCCCGGTTCTGTTTAGGATGATTCTGATGTATCGGGGTGATTTTTCATCTGGTCGATCCCACATTGTTTTGCATAATATTAAAGCTTCAATTGGATCTGCTTTTCAGTCTCTTGTCTCTGTGTGTGTGTGTGTGTGTGTGTGTGTGTGTGTGAATGTCGTGGTGTGAACGTGTTTGTGTGTGTAGGTTTGTGTGTGTCTCAGTGTGTGTGTGTGCAGGTTTGTGTGTTTCTCTGTGTGTGTGTAGGTTTGTGAATGTGTGTCTCAGTGTTTGTGCAGGTTTGTGTGTCTGTAGGTTTGTGTGTGTGCAGGTTTGTGAATGTGTGTCTGTTTGTGCAGGTTTGTGAATGTGTCTGTTTGTGCAGGTTTGTGAATGTGTGGCTCAGTGTGTTTGTGCAGGTTTGTGTGTCTCAGTGTGAGTGTAGGTTTGTGTGTCTGTAGGTTTGTGTGTGTGCAGGTTTGTGAATGTGTGGGCTCAGCGTGTTTGTGCAGGTTTGTGAATGTGTCTGTTTGTGCAGGTTTGTGAATGTGTGTCTCAGTGTGTGTGTGCAGGTTTGTGTGTCTCAGTGTGAGTGTAGGTTTGTGTGTCTCAGTGTGTGTGCAGGTTTGTGAATGTGTGTCTCAGTGTGTGTGTGTGTGCAGGTTTGTGGATGTGTGTCTCTGTGTGTGTAGGTTGTGTGTGTCTTGAGTCTGACTCTTTTGAACACTCTTTAAGGTAAACGACGCTTCAGACCTCTCTTTAAAAACTTCAACAACAAAACAAATCCCATTTTAAAACCCCACGCGACAGCGCGGGTCTGCAGCAGACGTGACCTCACAGTGACACGCTGCTGGTCTCGCATCGCGATGCAAACGCTGCCCGCCTCTCACTACAAACTCACAGACCCGCGCCCCGAACGAGGCTGAAGCACGCGGGGCGTGACGGTCCCGGCTTGGAATGATCATCTGCTTAAGACTTGAAAAAAAAAAAAAAACGTTTTCAGCTTTCAAGTACCGATAAAAACTTTTAAGAGCTGAAAACAATTAAAAATAGGTCTAATTATGCTTATTGTCAGTTCAATTAAGGGTCTAGTTGAGTAATTTGAGAGCTCAGTTGGGATGAAACCACACAGACACAGCAGGGGGGGTCTCCCAGGACTGCGGTTTGAGGAACCCTGCTCTACATCGACACATCACAAGCCCGCCAGTGTTTCATGGAAATTAATATAATTTAGTTTATTTTGTACAAAAAGTCAAGTGTGCAGTTACTCAATATACATGTGGGACAAGTCTGCGTCCCCCCAGTGCAGTGGAGGGACGGGGAGTGGTCCAGCTGTCCCCCTGTCCTGTAGTCAGGGCTCTGCGGGCTGTGTTGACTGTCCCTCGCCCCAGGGGGGGTCCAGCGAGGTCAGAGCGTCGGAGAGAGAGGACATGCGGTTCTGAAAGGCTCCCCACACCTAGAGAGCCAAGAAATACAACAACGTGACAATACAGGTGAGCAAACACGACAATACAGGGGAGCAAACACGACAATACAGGGGAGAAAACATGACAATACAGGGGAGAAAACACGACAATACAGGGGAGCAAACACGACAATACAGGGGAGAAAACATGACAATACAGGGGAGAAAACACGACAATACAGGGGAGCAAACGCGACAATACAGGGGAGAAAATACGACAATACAGGGGAGCAAACACGACAATACAGGGAGAAAACATGACAATACAGGGGAGAAAACACGACAATACAGGGGAGCAAACGCGACAATACAGGGGAGAAAATACGACAATACAGGGGAGCAAACACGACAATACAGGGGAGAAAATACGACAATACAGGGGAGCAAACGCGACAATACAGGGGAGAAAACATGACAATACAGTGGAGCAAACGCGACAATACAGGGGAGCAAACGCGACAATACAGGGGAGAAAATACGACAATACAGGGGAGAAAACACGACAATACAGGGGAGAAAACACGACAATACAGGGGAGCAAACGCGACAATACAGGGGAGCAAACACGACAATACAGGGGAGAAGACGCGACAATACAGGGGAGAAAATACGACAATACAGGGGCTGGTCTGCTTGACTTAGTTGCCTCTAGTTTCTAGTTTTTTTTTTGTTTTTCTTTTTACTTTTTCTTCCATCCATCCCTCCTTCCCTCCCTCTCTCACCAGTCCCAGTTTGTCCAGTTCCCCAGTCCTCTCGCCCCACACTTCCAGATTGCTGTTCAGAGTTGCCATCAGAGACACAGCCTCCCTCAGACCCTGCGAGAGACACAAAAAACAATACAGCAGTTAATACTGCAGTCTCTTACCACACCTCTCTGTGCTTTACAATGCTTCCCTATGCTTTACCACACCTCTCTGTGCTTTACAATGCTTCCCTATGCTTTACCACACCTCTCTGTGCTTTACAATGCTTCCCTATGCTTTACCAGACCTCTCTGTGCTTTACAATGCTTCCCTATGCTTTACCACACCTCTCTGTGCTTTACAATGCTTCCCTATGCTTTACCACACCTCTCTGTGCTTTACAATGCTTCCCTATGCTTTACCAGACCTCTCTGTGCTTTACAATGCTTCCCTATGCTTTACCAGACCTCTCTGTGCTTTACAATGCTTCCCTATGCTTTACAGACCTCTCTGTGTTTTACAATGCTTCCCTATGCTTTACCACACCTCTCTGTGCTTTACAATGCTTCCCTATGCTTTACCACGCCTCTCTGTGCTTTACAATGCTTCCCTATGCTTTACCAGACCTCTCTGTGCTTTACAATGCTTCCCTATGCTTTACCAGACCTCTCTGTGCTTTACAATGCTTCCCTATGCTTTACCAGACCTCTCTGTGCTTTACAATGCTTCCCTATGCTTTACCAGACCTCTCTGTGCTTTACAATGCTTCCCTATGCTTTACCAGACCTCTCTGTGCTTTACAATGCTTCCCTATACTTTACCAGACCTCTCTGTGCTTTACAATGCTTCCCTATGCTTTACCACACCTCTCTGTGCTTTACAATGCTTCCCTATACTTTACCAGACCTCTCTGTGCTTTACAATGCTTCCCTATGCTTTACCACACCTCTCTGTGCTTTACAATGCTTCCCTATGCTTTACCACACCTCTCTGTGCTTTACAATGCTTCCCTATGCTTTACCAGACCTCTCTGTGCTTTACAATGCTTCCCTATGCTTTACCAGACCTCTCTGTGCTTTACAATGCTTCCCTATGCTTTACCACACCTCTCTGTGCTTTACAATGCTTCCCTATGCTTTACCAGACCTCTCTGTGCTTTACAATGCTTCCCTATGCTTTACCACACCTCTCTGTGCTTCACAATGCTTCCCTATGCTTTACCAGACCTCTCTGTGCTTTACAATGCTTCCCTATGCTTTACCAGACCTCTCTGTGCTTTACAATGCTTCCCTATGCTTTACCAGACCTCTCTGTGCTTTACAATGCTTCCCTATGCTTTACCAGACCTCTCTGTGCTTTACAATGCTTCCCTATTCGCTTTGCATAATACAGCAGAATACAATGCCGTTCAAAAGTTAAATTATTATTATTAAGAAAAAACCCGTGCATGTGCACCGGTTGCATTGTGGTTTGTTTTTTACCTCAATGATGTTATTGATGTAAGTTTGCCTTATTTGATTAAAATCTCTAATTTCTTCAGCCGAGTCTCCGCTTCCCGCCATCTTCACTCAAACAGAGGGGCCTCTGTTAGGCACCGTCTGTAAACTCCGCCCGCTGAGGGTCAGCGAAACGAAGGCGAGGGCGCATCAGGAGTGTTTTATAAACGTTAAATAACTCGAGTGATCTTATAATATACATGCATTTAACTCCCTCGATTAATACAAACTGAAGCATGTGGTTAGGTGGTGGAAAAAAAAATGATTTCGGTTTTTAGTGTTCTTTTACTGTAAATCAACACCCGTCGTGTTTTTGTTTTGTTTTGTTTTTGTGATCCCTTACCGACGCTTTCTCAGCGCATGCGTGTGGTTGCGACGCGCCGGCCAGACCAGTATCACGTGAAAAGGGTCTAATTTGCATAAGATGCAAAAGCGGCTTCAGACATCAGAAACCAAGGGAGGAAGAGTGGCCTACCAGGATTAGATGATGATGATGATGATGATTATTATTATTATTATTATTATTATTATTATTATTATTTTTTTTTTTTTTTCTTAGCAGACGCCCTTATCCAGGGCGACTTAGAATCGTAAACAAAAATACATTTCAAGAATCACAGTACAAGTAATAATACAATTAAGAGCAAGATAAATGCAATGACTTTGGTTCAAGCAAGTACAAGTGTGACAAAATCCGATTCAATAACGGAGCAGATAACAGTGTCAGTGATAGTTACATCAGGATATGATTAAATACAAAATACTACAGATTAAATAACACTTGTGACAGACTACAGGGAGGGAGGGCAGTGTGGCTCTAGTGGTTAGAGCTGAGGAGGGACTGGGAGGGAGGGAGGCAGTGTGGCTCTAGTGGAGCTGAGGAGGGACTGGGAGGGGGAGGGGGAGGGAGGGACTGGGAGGGAGGGAGGCAGTGTGGCTCTAGTGGAGCTGAGGAGGGACTGGGAGGGAGGGAAGCAGTGTGGCTCTAGTGGAGCTGAGGAGGGACCTGGGAGGGAGGGAGGCAGTGTGGCTCTAGTGGAGCTGAGGAGGGACTGGGAGGGAGGGAGGCAGTGTGGCTCTAGTGGAGCTGAGGAGGGACTGGGAGGGGGAGGGGGAGGGAGGGGACTGGGAGGGAGGGAGGCAGTGTGGCTCTAGTGGAGCTGAGGAGGGACTGGGAGGGAGGGGAAGCAGTGTGGCTCTAGTGGAGCTGAGGAGGGACTGGGAGGGAGGGAGGCAGTGTGGCTCTAGTGGAGCTGAGGAGGGACTGGGAGGGAGGGAGGCAGTGTGGGCTCTAGTGGAGCTGAGGAGGGACTGGGAGGGAGGGAAGCAGTGTGGCTCTAGTGGAGCTGAGGAGGGACTGGGAGGGAGGGAGGGCAGTGTGGCTCTAGGGGAGCTGAGGAGGGACTGGGAGGGAGGGAAGCAGTGTGGCTCTAGGGGAGCTGAGGAGGGACTGGGAGGGAGGGAAGCAGTGTGGCTCTAGTGGAGCTGAGGAGGGACTGGGAGGGAGGGAAGCAGTGTGGCTCTAGTGGAGCTGAGGAGGGGACTGGGAGGGAGGGAGGCAGTGTGGCTCTAGGGGAGCTGAGGAGGGACTGGGAGGGAGGGAAGCAGTGTGGCACTAGTGGAGCTGAGGAGGGACTGGGAGGGAGGGAGGCAGTGTGGCTCTAGTGGAGCTGAGGAGGGACTGGGAGGGAGGGAAGCAGTGTGGCTCTAGTGGAGCTGAGGAGGGACTGGGAGGGAGGGAGGCAGTGTGGCTCTAGTGGAGCTGAGGAGGGACTGGGAGGGAGGCAGTGTAGCTCTAGTGGAGCTGAGGAGGGACTGGGAGGGAGGGAAGCAGTGTGGCTCTAGTGGAGCTGAGGAGGGACTGGGGAGGGAGGCAGTGTGGCTCTAGTGGAGCTGAGGAGAGACCTGGGAGGGAGGGAAGCAGTGTGGCTCTAGTGGGGCTGGGAGGGAAGCAGTGTGGCTCTAGTGGTTAGAGCTGAGGAGGGACTGGGAGGGAGGGAAGCAGTGTGGCTCTAGTGGTTAGAGCTGAGGAGGGACTGGGAGGGAGGGAAGCAGTGTGGCTCTAGTGGAGCTGAGGAGGGACTGGGAGGGAGGGAAGCAGTGTGACTAGTGGAGCTGAGGGAGGGACTGGGAGGGAGGGAGGCAGTGTGGCTCTAGTGGAGCTGAGGAGGGACTGGGAGGGAGGGAAGCAGTGTGGCTCTAGTGGAGCTGAGGAGGGACTGGGAGGGAGGGAGGCAGTGTGGCTCTAGTGGAGCTGAGGAGGGACTGGGAGGGAGGGAGGCAGTGTGGCTCTAGTGGAGCTGAGGAGGGACTGGGAGGGAGGGAGGCAGTGTGGCTCTAGTGGAGCTGAGGAGGGACTGGGAGGGAGGGAGGCAGTGTGGCTCTAGTGGAGCTGAGGAGGGACTGGGAGGGAGGGAGGCAGTGTGGCTCTAGTGGAGCTGAGGAGGGACTGGGAGGGAGGGAAGCAGTGTGGCTCTAGTGGAGCTGAGGAGGGACTGGGAGGGAGGGAGGCAGTGTGGCTCTAGTGGAGCTGAGGAGGGACTGGGAGGGAGGGAGGCAGTGTGGCTCTAGTGGAGCTGAGGAGGGACTGGGAGGGAGGGAGGCAGTGTGGCTCTAGTGGAGCTGAGGAGGGACTGGGACGGAGGGAAGCAGTGTGGCTCTAGTGGAGCTGAGGAGGGACTGGGAGGGAGGGAGGCAGTGTGGCTCTAGTGGAGCTGAGGAGGGACTGGGACGGAGGGAAGCAGTGTGGCTCTAGTGGAGCTGAGGAGGGACTGGGAGGGAGGGAGGCAGTGTGGCTCTAGTGGAGCTGAGGAGGGACTGGGAGGGAGGCAGTGTGGCTCTAGTGGAGCTGAGGAGGGACAGGGAGGGAGGGAAGCAGTGTGGCTCTAGTGGAGCTGAGGAGGGACTGGGACGGAGGGAAGCAGTGTGGCTCTAGTGGAGCTGAGGAGGGACTGGGAGGGGGAGGGAGGCAGTGTGGCTCTAGTGGAGCTGAGGAGGGACTGGGACGGAGGGAAGCAGTGTGGCTCTAGTGGAGCTGAGGAGGGACTGGGAGGGAGGAAGCAGTGTGGCTCTAGTGGAGCTGAGGAGGGACTGGGAGGGAGGGAAGCAGTGTGGCTCTAGTGGAGCTGAGGAGGGACTGGGAGGGAGGGAAGCAGTGTGGCTCTAGTGGTTAGAGCTGAGGAGGGACCTGGGAGGCAGTGTGGCTCTAGGTGGAGCTGAGGAGGGACTGGGAGGGAGGGAAGCAGTGTGGCTCTAGTGGTTAGAGCTGAGGAGGGACTGGGAGGGGGAGGGAGGTACTGGGAGGAGGTACTGGGAGGGAGGGAGTGTTTTCATGTGTCTGTATATCAACATAAAATATAAAAACAACACTATATATATATTTTATAAAATTTATTTTATTGCAAACCACACTGTAGAAAATTAATAGGAAAAAAAATAATTGCAGATCACATCACATCACATCACATTTCCAATCCGGTAAGAATCGAGGGGTTCAGAGATTGGGGTTGTAGTGTTTTGGGGGCGCAGATCAATAAGGAGGTCCCCCGCTCAGGACTCCCACTGCCTGCATTTGCTGTAGAGGTTGAAAGTAGTTTGGGGGGGTCGGGGTCTGGGCGCTCGCTTGGAGAGGGGGCAGCCCCTCCAGGGGGCAGGTGCGGGGGTCTCCCACAGCAGCTCGCAGGGGCTGTAGGAAGGCGAGGAGGTCGGGGCCCTCTGCTGGAGAACTCTGGAATTGCACACAAAAGCACCCCACGCAGGCAAGGAATCAATCAACCAATCAATCAATCAATCAATCAATCTTTATTTTATACAGCGCCTTTCACAGTTTTTGTAAACCGTGGTGTCTGTGTGTCTGTCTGTCTGTCTCTGTGTGTGTCTCTGTCTGTCTGTCTCTGTGTGTATCTCTGTCTGCCTGTGTGTGTGTGTGTGTGTGTGTGTGTGTGTGTGTGCGTCTCGTTCGTGAGTAAGCCCGTCTCACCTTCCCGGGCTGGGTCCGGCCGGGCGGTACCAGCGCCAGCCGCTCTCTCACTGCGGAGCTCAGAACATCCTGCTGAGAGAACCGCAAGGCTGACCAGAGCCTGGAACCGGGTCTCAAACCGAGGGCACATTCACAGCTAGAGGGGGGGGGGGAGGGGGGGGGGGAGAGGGGGGAGAGGGGGGGGAGAGATAAAGCAGC
>NW_026708768.1:0-35735 GCF_902713425.1 Acipenser ruthenus
GACAGAAAAGGTGCAGGTGATCAGGTCTTAAATAGTAAAATAGAACTAATTAAACTGGAGATTAGAAAATTGAAAGATTAGAGATTAGCAGCCCCCCCAGCTTCACGCCCCCCGAACCTCGCAAGCTAACATTTAAAATCGTTATTATTTTTAGTATTGTAGATTGCAGGGTTGGGGGTAAACAGGAAATTAGAATAGATTTACAGAATGAAAGTCTTAACCCTTTGCAGTCCATTTATTAAGTGCGTGTCAGGCGCGTCCGGTCCAATTTATTTTCACACGCGCAGTTAATTTTAGACGCGCTGTTTAAAAGTATTTTTTTCCACAGTAAAACGGGTTTTAAAGGCCCTGCATATCAACAAAGCACTCACTAGGCATCTCCAGCCCCGCCCCACCCTTTCGCTCGCTATCGCTTTCACATATGCTAAGAAATAAATAATAATAATAATAATAATAGCAATAATAATAATAATAATAATAATAGTCTTACATACCGATCAATCATCTCCTGATCACTTGTTTTATCACCAAACTCCTCAATAATGCAATCCAAGTCATTATTTTATTACTATAACATCTCAAAAAAGCTCTGCAAATGTCCATGATATTCTCTGTGTGCTGATGCAGTATCAGCCAGCTTGTTTCCTTATGGCTGCCCCTATCTGATGCCAGGGGCAAGTATGACTAATCATGAGATACGCCCTTTTTTTTTTTTCAGCTTGTCTCGGTTCCTGTCGCTCCCACTCGGCCATTGAATGGTTTTCTCGGCTTTTTCTGGAGAAAAAACAACTAGAAACACGTTTTTTGCGTTTTTTTTATGATGTCGGACAGGGTCTGACATTGGACCGGATAGGAATAATTGCAATGTCAGACCAGGTCCGACATAGGACCGCAAAGGGTTGATAATAATAATATCTTTATTTTTATAGAGCACATAATGGACCACCATCACAAAGCACTTTACAGAGGCAGGCTGTGAAAATGTGCATTATATGCAGTCACTTACAATAGGACATTGATTTAACATCTCATTCACAGGATGGAGCACAAAGAGGTTAAGTGACTTGCCCAGGGTCACAGAGTGACTCAGTCAGTGGCGGAGGTGGGATTTGAACCGGTGACCTTCTGGTTACAAATCCTGGACTTTAACCACTGGACCACACTGCCTCAATGTTATTTTCAATACTGGTGAATAAGAATTTTAGCAAAAATGCCTGCATGCGTAGGTGTAATTTACTCTGGGCACACATCCCCTCGCTTTTTCAACGACATTGCAGAAGTCCTCAAATCTTTCTTTCTCAGTAATGTATTTGTATGACCACTAGTCAGTAGTCATCTCCACTAGGACCCAGCAGAAACACCAATCAACCAAGCCAGTGCCACCCGACACCAGCAATAAAGAACAACCTTTTTTGTTTCCATTTCCAATGTCTGTGGTCTCAATACTATAAAAGATATGTTCTATTTGAACGTGGGGATCTTATTATCATAGAGAGGCTGTGAAATACCCCCTTCTGTAGTATTCAAATGGGTCTCATCTGATTATATAGCTCCCAATGCATCAAACAATCGATTCACTTTAAAAGCACACATTTCCACCCTCCGAACTTCAAAATATGATTTGAAGTTTAATAGCCTACTGTCAAAACCTCAAACACTGTTTCTTTAGAACCCTTTCAAATAATATAGTAGTTTGTTCTGCTTACTGAGCAAACTCTGAAGCTGACAACCTGTGGCATATCTTTCAATAAAACAAATACATACCCTTTCTCGTATCTCTGTGTTGTGTTTTACATTTCCTCCAATGTCTACAGTAGTTTTTAGCAACTTACAATGAAAATAACTTTTCCCCGATTTATTTTTAGATTTAGAAATAACGTTAAAATCAAAACCCGTATTCACAACCTTCTGCAGTGTGTTACCTAATGTTATTGTTGATGGGAGGGGGTCAGATCTTTAACAGACGGTTAATTTCAGCACACAAGTAAGACGAACAGTAGCACTTTGCTATTATGGAAACAGCGCGCTTGAATGAATTTGCACTTCTAAAAATACAGATATATACAGACGTGCTCAGATTTATTGGTACCCCTCCACAAAAAACGAAGAATGCACAATTTTCTCTGAAATAACTTGAAACTGACAAAAGTAATTGGCATCCGCCATTGTTTATTCCATATTTAATAGAAATCAGACTTTGCTTTTGATTTTTTATTCAACATAATATTGTAAATAATAAAACTAATGAAAATGGCATGGACAAAAATGATGGGACCGCTAACCTAATATTTTGTTGCACAACCTTTAGAGGCAATCACTGCAATCAAACGTTTTCTGTAGCTCTCAATGAGACTTCTGCACACTTCAGAATAGTCCAATGTTTTGTTCTTATCCATTCTTGGGTGCTTTTAGCTGTGTGTTTTGGGTCATTATCCTGTTGGAGGACCCATGACCTGCGACTGAGACAGAGCTTTCTGACACTGGGCAGTACGTTTCGCTCCAGAATGCCTTGATAGTCTTGAGATTTCATTGTGCCCTGCACAGATTCAAGGCACCCTGTGCCAGGCTCAGCAAAGCAGCCCCAAAACATAACCGAGCCTCCTCCATGTTTCACTGTAGGTATGGTGTTCTTTTCTTTGAAAGCTTCATTTTTTCGTCTGTGAACATAGAGCTGATGTGACTTGCCAAAAAGCTCCAGTTTTGACTCATCTGTCCAAAGGACATTCTCCCAGAAGGATTGTGGCTTGTCAATATGCATTTTAGCAAATTCCAGTCTGGCTTTTTTATGTTTTTCTTTCAAAACTGGAATCCTCCTGGGTCTTCTTCCATGGAGCCCACTTTCGCTCAAAATGCGACGGATGGTGCGATCAGAAACTGACGTACCTTCACCTTGGAGTTCAGCTTGTATCTCTTTGGCAGTTATCCTTGGTTCTTTTTCTACCATTCGCGCTATCCTTCTGTTCACTCTGGGGTCGATTTTCCTCTTGTGGCTGCGCCCAAGGAGGTTGGCTACAGTTCCATGGACCTTAAACTTCTTAATAATATTTGCAACTGTTGTCACAGGAACATCAAGCTGCTTGGAGATGGTCTTGTAGCCTTTACCTGTACCATGCTCGTCTATTATTTTCTTTCTGATCTCCTCAGACAACTCTCTCCTTTGCTTTCTCTGGTCCATGTTCAGTGTGGTGCACACAATGGTACCAAACAGCACAGTGACTACTTTTCTCCATTTAAATAGGCTGAATGACTGATTACAAGATTGGAGACATGTGTGATACTAATTAAAGAAACTAATTAGTTTGAAATATCTCTATAATCCAATTATTTATTATCTTTTCTAAGGGGTACCAACAAATGTGTCCAGGCCATTTTAGAATATCTTTCAAGAATAAGCAATAATTAATCTCTTTTCACAGCTTCTTTGCTTTATTCTATGACATACCAAAGGCATGCAAGTATACATGATAAAATAGCTTTTAATTTCATCACTTTTCAGGAGGAATGAAGCATTATTTCAATGAGCTGTAAGGGTACCAACAAATTTGTGTACATCTGTATATAAACGTAACATTAAATCATATGTTATTGGTTCTGAAACTCTGTAAGTTATATTTACTGTCCCTTAATATTAATTTTATAAGTAAATATGTAATTAATGTTGTTGTTGTTGTTGTTATTATTTATTTCTTAGCACACGCCCTTATCCAGGGCAACTTACAGTCGTAAACAAAAATACATTTCAAGAATCACAGTACAAGTAATAATACAATTAAGAGCAAGATAAAAATACAATGACTTTGTTTCTAGCAAGTACAAGTATATCACTAACTATAGTTACAACCCGGGCATACATCCTGACAAAAGACCTGGTTGTGCTGTGCAAATGTTTTACAGTCAGAAATACACATTCACTTTCAACCCATGTATCTAAGTCACCCTGTTACACAGTCGAATACAGAATTTGTTGAAAAAAAGAGATAAACAATGTGGTTTTAATTGTAAAAAAGCTAGTCTGTAGCAATAGTACAATTAAACAAGTTTAAAACAAAAATGTAATAATTTAGTAATTTAAAAAAAATTACAAAAAGAAGATGAAGTTTAGATTGTAAAATAGGGAAGCTAAGATAGAAAAGCTATTTGTAGTACTCAGTATTATTTTCAGTGTGGTTTGAACATTCTCTATTGCGGGAGTATATAGAATCATCCCTCGGTCTGTAACTCATAAGTGTCTACCATACAGTCGTGGTACCCTACCTTTTCCTGTTTTTTGGAATGTCATTGTCATGAAGGTGAATCATTTTTTATTAAAAATAAAAAAAAATTTGCAAGTGAAACACAATGGTAGCATTAGTGGTGCTGAATCAGCTAGCATGCTATTTCCAGTTGCAATTAAACTGGATGAAACAGAGCATTTAGTTCACCACCTAGCCATTCAAGTTCATTTTTCTTAAGGGGTTTCAGAACCAACCTATAGCTTCTCAGATGAAACAGGTTTGATAAATGTGGCCCTATAAAAGTATATTTTATGATGCCAGGGGAGACATTCTGCATCATTAGTTCTGAGAGAGAAAGGATTTGTTACAGATGTAGACCTACTAAAATAGCAAAGGAATTGGTGACAAATGAAGCTGTTTGAAACCATGATAGGATCTATGGCGTGTTGGGAAGCAGGAGGGTCTTGGCTGTGGTTAGCTCAGACCTGAATGTGTAGCTATACTAGACATCCTTGTGTATAAGTTCAACATAATCACCACAATTTACAGAGCTATTGCTCCCATCAAGGCCAGCTCCTGTGTCTAATTAGGTAACATGTAGCATCTTCCTATCTTTTCAAAACCTCTCAATGATCTCTAACTTAGTATGCTCCCTATTGGAAATGTGCATGTTTTAATTGTGATATAAATTTAATAATTGCTATAATAACATGGTTCAATGTGTTTTAATGCATTTATGTATTTGAAATAAACAGTTAGAATTGTGCTTAAAATACATACAAACTAACAGTCACATTTAACGCTAGAACCGCCATGCGGGTCAATTTGACCCATTTTGGATTTAAAATGTTATAATTACTCTTATGTTGTAAATGTGTATGTCAGTTTTTTACTTTTCCTAAATATATTAATTAAATATCATAATGGCGTTTAATAGCCAGAATTGCAAAAATTATAGATAAACAGTTCTACCTAGAACCGCCACGTGGGTCAATTTGACCCATGTATAACAATACATTTTTTTTATACAACGTAAGATTCTATTTTTTTGTAGCTGCAGCAAACAAGACACACACCCTCCTCCTCTAGCACACATTTTTTTTTATTTCAAGCCTTTCTTTGTTTATAGACTAACTACGAGGCAGAGATTGCTATGATTGTGGATTTGTACAATTCACCAAGATGCCAACTCAGTGAAAGCCTATACTTTATTTCTCAATGTACCTTGGAGATAGCAATCCTTCGTTTTGTTCCAGAAATGCAACGGGAATATATCAGAAGGAAAAATATTTAATCTTGAAAGTAGTAATTTTGATTGGAATACGGCAAGCTGCACTCAGATGCACACAGCAAACCGATATGACAGGTAGGATAACTTATGTGCTCGATATGAAACGTATGTTACATATTCTTTTTTTATATTACTTTTAGAAAAAAAATATTTCTGTTTTACAGGTTTCTATGTACCAGTTTACACATGTTTACACAATAGTGTTCAGTGGAACTGCGTCTGTGTTTACAACACAGCCCCTGGATGCAGGTACAGTCAGCTGGCAGATGCGTACGCTCCTCCATAGAGTACAATGCAGCCGTCATACCGGAAGTAGTGTTATATTTTCTTTTTATGTAGTATTAGAAACAATGATTTTGGTTTTATAGTTTTGTGTCTACATATACCCGTTTACACCTGTACATACCTGTTTCTTTTGAAATATGTATTTTATTATATTGCTTCTCTGTTTGTAGTCGTGCTGTATATGCTCTCATTTTAAAAATAAAGCCTTTTATGTTTAATGTTCCATTTAAATACAGTGTTTCTGCGATGCAAATGTTAGATATGATGTTCATGAATAAAACTTTTCAGTTGTATCCGACAGTATGTCTTTTATTTTCATAACGAAGCAGTTTAAAAATGTATGGGTCAAAGTGACCCATGTGGCGGTTCTAGTATTAAAAATATATTTAGAAGACAATGAAGCATGTTAAACATGTGTTAAACATATGCATAATTCACTCACGTTACATTAAATCAAATTCACTCTGAAAGTATATTTGAATTTCATGCAGGAGCTTACCTGTATTTTCATAAACACACTAAATACATTGCAGTGCACAAATACTAAATACATTGAAACATCCAAACATAAACCCAAAAACTACTTAACAGGTTTTCAATATTTGATTTGTTTGTTTATTTATTTTTTTTCACAGATACATACAATAACAGAAGCATTCAAAATTCTAAAAGGTATTGACAATGTCGACCCAGGGGACTTTTACGACCTGAAAAAAGAAACAAAGGACCAGGGGTCACAAATGGAGATTAGATAAAGGGGTATTCAGAACAGAAAATAGGGGGCACTTTTACACAGATAATTGGAGTCTGGAACCAACTCCCCAATAATGTTGTTGAAGATGACACCCTGGGATCCTTCAAGAAGCTGCTTGATGAGATTCTGGGATCAATAAGCTACTAACAACCAAACCAGCAAGATGGGCCGAATGGCCTCCTCTCATTTGTAACCTTTCTTATGTTCTTATAAGTGCCATACACTGTGATAAGTTGCATTTTACATTTGATTTAGCCAACTGGCTAATATCCATTGACAGGCCTCACGGAGACATTGATGACATCCACATCTCAGCATTTCTAACACCATATACAGTATCTTCCAATGAAAGTTCACAATTAATAAAAGCTTACACACAAATGTTAATATATAAGTAACAAAACTAAAGTGCAAAACAGAAAGCAGCTTTAATATAATACTAGTATCAGACATTCAAATATACAGTGAATGAGTGCATATTTATTTTGTGATCCAAATCTTAAGTTTTCAGTAAAAGATAACTTAATATTTTAATTTCCACTGGAAGTGTATTACAAATGTAAGTGTCTTTTACAAGACAGCTGCAAATCATTCTACATCTTTCCACTTTAACCCTTTGCGGTCCATTTATTCAGCGCCTGTCAGGTGCGTCAGGTCCAATTTATTTTCACACAAGCTGTTTATTTTACAAGCGTTGTTTAAACGTAATTTTATTCATAGTAAAACAGGTTTAAAAGGCACTGCATATCAACATGACACTCAGTACTGCATCTCCAGCCCTGCCCCACCCCTTGTTCGCTGTATTTATCACATATCTCTTCATAGTAGTGCATACTGATAAATCATCTCCTGATCACTTGTTTTATCACCAAACTCCTCAATAATGCTATCCAAGTCATGATTTTATTACTATAACATCTCAAAAAGCTTGGCAAATGTCCGCGATTTTCTTTGAGGGTCCGACATCGGATCAGAAAGGAAAAATTGTAATGGTCCGACATAGGACTGCAAAGGGTTAATTCCCACATGTAACCTCCCAACAAAACATATACTGAGAGACAGTAAAAATGCAATTCCGTGTGCAACAGGTTACACAATAAGATAAATGAGGAAGAATCATAATGCAAAAATAATTTGGCGGAACCAACACCGTAAAACTTGAATTAACTTGAACCATTTTCCTAATTGTTCTAATGCGTTCAAATTTAATACAGTTGGTTCCGAAGCTGTAAATGAGATGAAAATTGTGTACATAATACAAGTTGCCGAGAAAACATAATATGACTGAAAAAAAAAAAAAAACACACCACACCAGACCGAGTTGTATTAATAAAACTGCCTGGGACACTCGGTTCCAAAGTTACATACAGAATAAAACTTATATGTCTAACACAACTCTCCCCCACCTGTCTCTGTCACAATATAAATTATCATAACTTTCATCCTCTCATTTTTTGATCATTGCCAGGTAACGAATGTGTATAGAAAATCCTTGTACATCTTAAGAGAAAATGTACCTCAGTCAACAAATATTGCTTTTAGAAACATAAAACATCACATCCCAAAATACAAGCATCAGTATTCTACTTTTTATGGAGTCCCTAGTCACTTTCTAAAGCATTTGGCAGCGCACAAATATACATTGTGTACTTCATCAAAATTAGCACACATTTTCTACCACATATCAGTATCTTCCACTTCACAAAGAAAAGTTTTATGGAAAATGTTGCCATTTCACACTAAATTTCCGAACAACCTGTATTAGCTTCAGGATAACATCACTCTCCGTTCTTTCTGGAAAGTGCACTTGAGCAAGAGCAGTAATGAAAGCAAATCTGTCATGAAAACATACTGCATAATTTGGTTTCCTACCCTGTCTTGTGTACCCGATTGATGAAAAAAGTACATTATGTACAGCATTACATCAACCAAGACATTTGATTGTTGTGCAGTCTGCCAAAATGCTCCTTGGAATTAAACACTTTAATAGTTGATGCAACATAAGCTGACACTTCTGGCTAGCATTCTGAATATAAAAGTTACTATTATACTGTAAATCTCTCAACATGCACATGTTTTTAAATATTTGCATTGGTACACCCCTGGAACCATGACAGAAACTGAGTATGTGATGATTGTAAAACTCAAAAGGAAAAGTTGACCAAGCCCAAAGAGGTCCCCAGTTCTGAAGCAATTCTACAAAGGAGTTTAGATTTTCTTGCACTGCATCTAGGTCTGTAAGTGGAACTTTGAAAAAGTATATCAACTGAATTAACCAGCAATGAAAATAATACTTCCATTCCAAATTTCCTTGCAAAGAAGGCAGGGAATAAAACAATAAGACATTTCTCCATTCATTAGCCTTCCAGTATTTCCAGACCTCTAGAGTCCATGGGTACCTTGACAGTTCTTCTGGAGGTGTAAAGCCATCAACTACATCAAAACAGGGAATAAGGATCAAAGAAGAGGGACCTTTAATTCCCTTAACTGGCCAATCGCAACATGAAGCGTCTAAGGAACACTGAACAACAGAATCATGAATTTGCACTACATTAGAAAACACATCAGGATAGCACGACAAAACCCCCGCCCTTTGGATACATTTTCCCCTCTTTGCTCACACCAGCTACATCCATATTGTCCATTAAACTGGCTCATATTCTGTAAAATAGGCCGTGCAACAGTGACACATGTACAAATTACAGGGAAAACTAAACTATTGCGAGTATAAGGGTTTTCCCACATAAACCTGAAGGGTTGAAATAAATATTAGTTAAAAAAGTAGTATGAAAATGCTTGAGTATGTCTGTGTAGGCTGTGTTGAAATAGGGATAGGTGAGTCAGCGCTTTACAAGGACATCGCACTTTGGCTGTGTGCCGAGAACATCTTGTGTGGGCTGAGAACATCTTGTGATACTTTGTTTCCTTTTAAGATTAATATACGTTCTGCTGCAAAGACACACTATTTTGTCTTGTTTGTGCATTATTATAAAAAGCTGTACCTTGTAACTACATGCCAGAGAAGCATCAACAATTGCTTGTGAGGTGTTGTCTCTCCAGATAAAACTGAATAAAACTACCTTCGTGATCATCGACTCTTTCACTGTTGTAGTCATGCTGTATATGCGCTCATTTATTTATTTTTCATCCCTACAAACCCCTCATTCCCTAATTTGTTAGTTTCTTCCACAGATGGTTTTAGGAAAGTATCTATGCATGGCTTAGAAGTGCCAAACCACAAACATGGTAAAAAAGTATGTTTCCTGCGCAACAAGGGAATATTTCATTTACATGAAACCGAAGAGGCCAAATAGAATACAATGAAGATTTAAACTGGTACTGCATCAGAATTCCATGTCAGTGAGAAGTCACTCTTGTTAATCTGAAATCTGTTAACCAACTTTTCAAAACATAATCCATCGTAAACATCACAGATAGCATTAGTTCGAGTACATTTTTCCCAGTCGATGATGTGTACAGCTGCATCAGTAAATTGTGAGAAATCTTGAAGTTGTCTTTCAATTGGTAAATACATGCAAAAACGTTCCATATTGTCATGAAGTTGTAAGTCTTCATTACAATCTGGGCAGCTGGTACAAGATGAATCTGTTCCACAGTATTCAAGACAGATTTTGCAATATAAGTGCATTTCACTAATGTCGTTATAATTAGTAAAATGTTTTGATAACTGGAAAACACTCGGAGGAAATACACCTGGGGATATGACATCAAATAACTTTAATAGATCAGTTGTTGCTTCTTTAGTTAAACTATGTTGCAATATGAAAGAATATACCAACATAAGAGATTATACCAACATAAGAGATTGGGCCATAAGAGATTGATGGTGGGGCTTTGGAAAAGTGGAACATCTCCGTTTTCAAAATGAAAATAATGTGGGACAACAAACCCCCTTCACTTTCATGAATACTTAAATCTAGAACACCTTGTCCTCGGCTGCAATTAGAATCACTGGCATTAGAAATGCCAGATGCTGATTCGTCGCTTACAACCATGTTTGTGTCCCACACAGCATTCAGAAACGCTGACTCATTCTCATTCTGACTCATCCTCAGAACTATGAGCAATTTCCAGGAGAGAAAAAGGAAAGTTGTAAGAATATCAGACATACTCCAATGTTTACCTGTAGACCTCTATGTGTTTTAATAACTGATATTATTATTATTATTATTATTATTATTATTATTATTATTATTATTATTATTATTATTATTATTATTATTAATTATTTGGCCAAATAAAGCCAGCTGGCATTGTCATTACTAATAACCTCACAAAATAAAATAAGTTAAATAACTGCAAGGTCTACCCCATCCATTGTGGTACATTTTGGTTACTTCTAGTGAGAAACACAGACCATATTAAAATGTGCTGGACAAGGAACTATGACTCTACAACATGTCTTCAGTACATCACATGATTACAGAATCTACATCCTCTACATAAAGGATGATCACTGTACTGTATTATTAAAAGATGATCACTGTATTGTATTATTAAAGGATGATCGTTGAATTGTATTATTAAAGGACGATCATTGTACTGTATTATTAAAGGATGATCTCTGTACTGTATTATTAAAGGATGATCGTTGTACTGTATTATTAAAGGATGATCACTGTACTGCATTATTAAAGGATGATCACTGTACTGCATTATTAAAGGATGATCGTTGTATTGTATTATTAAAGGATGATCACTGTACTGTATTATTAAAGGATGATCATTGTACTGTATTATTAAAGGATGATCACTGTACTGTATTATTAAAGGATGATCACTGTACTGTATTATTAAAGGATGATCACTGTATTGTATTATTAAAGGATGATCGTTGTACTGTATATTAAAGGATGATCGTTGTACTGTATTATTAAAGGATGATCGTTGTACTGTATTATTAAAGGATGATCACTGTACTGTATTATTAAAGGATGATCACTGTACTGTATTATTAAAGGATGATCACTGTACTGTATTATTAAAGGATGATCGTTGTACTGTATTATTAACGGATGATCACTGTATTGTATTATTAAAGGATGATCACTGTACTGTATTATTAAAGGATGATCATTGTACTGTATTATTAAAGGATGATCATTGTACTGTATTATTAAAGGATGATCATTGTACTGTATTATTAAAGGATGATCACTGTACTGTATTATTAAAGGTTGATCACTATTGTATTATTAAAGGATGATCATTGTACTGTATTATTAAAGGATGATCGTTGTACTGTATTATTAAAGGATGATCGTTGTACTGTATTATTAAAGGATGATCACTGTACTGTATTATTAAAGGATGATCACTGTACTGTATTATTAAAGGATGATCATTGTACTGTATTATTAAAGGATGATCATTGTACTGTATTATTAAAGGATGATCACTGTACTGTATTATTAAAGGTTGATCACTATTGTATTATTAAAGGATGATCACTGTACTGTATTATTAAAGGATGATCGTTGTACTGTATTATTAAAGGATGATCGTTGTACTGTATTATTAAAGGATGATCATTGTACTGTATTATTAAAGGATGATCGTTGAATTGTATTATTAAAGGACGATCATTGTACTGTATTATTAAAGGATGATCTCTGTACTGTATTATTAAAGGATGATCGTTGTACTGTATTATTAAAGGATGATCACTGTACTGCATTATTAAAGGATGATCACTGTACTGCATTATTAAAGGATGATCGTTGTACTGTATTATTAAAGGATGATCACTGTACTGTATTATTAAAGGATGATCACTGTATTGTATTATTAAAGGATGATCGTTGTACTGTATTATTAAAGGATGATCACTGTACTGCATTATTAAAGGATGATCGTTGTACTGTATTATTAAAGGATGATCACTGTACTGTATTATTAAAGGATGATCACTGTATTGTATTATTAAAGGATGATCGTTGTACTGTATTATTAAAGGATGATCACTGTACTGTATTATTAAAGGATGATCACTGTATTGTATTATTAAAGGATGATCGTTGTACTGTATTATTAAAGGATGATCACTGTACTGTATTATTAAAGGATGATCACTGTATTGTATTATTAAAGGATGATCGTTGTACTGTATTATTAAAGGATGATCGTTGTACTGTATTATTAAAGGATGATCATTGTACTGCATTATTAAAGGATGATCACTGTACTGTATTATTAAAGGATGATCACTGTACTGTATTATTAAAGGATGATCACTGTATTGTATTATTAAAGGATGATCGTTGTACTGTATTATTAAAGGATGATCGTTGTACTGTATTATTAAAGGATGATCGTTGTACTGTATTATTAAAGGATGATCACTGTACTGTATTATTAAAGGATGATCACTGTACTGTATTATTAAAGGATGATCGTTGTACTGTATTATTAACGGATGATCACTGTACTGTATTATTAAAGGATGATCACTGTATTGTATTATTAAAGGATGATCACTGTACTGTATTATTAAAGGATGATCATTGTACTGTATTATTAAAGGATGATCATTGTACTGTATTATTAAAGGATGATCATTGTACTGTATTATTAAAGGATGATCACTGTACTGTATTATTAAAGGTTGATCACTATTGTATTATTAAAGGATGATCACTGTACTGTATTATTAAAGGATGATCGTTGTACTGTATTATTAAAGGATGATCGTTGTACTGTATTATTAAAGGATGATCGTTGTACTGTATTATTAAAGGATGATCTCTGTACTGTATTATTAAAGGATGATCGTTGTACTGTATTATTAAAGGATGATCACTGTATTGTATTATTAAAGATGATCACTGTACTGTATTATTAAAGGATGATCATTGTACTGTATTATTAAAGGATGATCTCTGTATTGTATTATTAAAGGATGATCGTTGTACTGTATTATTAAAGGATGATCGTTGTACTGTATTATTAAAGGATGATCTCTGTACTCTATTATTAAAGGATGATCACTGTACTGTATTATTAAAGGATGATCACTGTATTGTATTATTAAAGGATGATCACTGTACTGTATTATTAAAGGATGATCACTGTACTGTATTATTAAAGGATGATCACTGTACTGTATTATTAAAGGATGATCATTGTACTGTATTATTTTTTCTGATGTGGGCTCTAAAAGTAAAACACCAACATTTAGGGCTGATTTCACAGACCAAAATTAGCAATAATCCTAGATTAGTTTACCTAAATTAACATTAGGCAGTCCAAGTGATAATCTGGATGAAACCACTGGATAGAGTAACATACGAAAGGCACACTAAAATAACAAATCACCTGTATATCGGGATTACAACTGGCTTCCTAATTCCAGGACACTGGCAAAAATCGACAATGGATAATTGCAAAGCATATGACATGGTTTATTTAGATTTCCAGAAAGTCCTGCATAAAAGATTAATTCTCATACTGAACGCAGTAGGGATTCAAGGAAATGCATGCACATAGATTAGGGAGTGGTTGACATGTAGAAAACAGAAAGTGGTGGTTAGAGGAGAAACCTCAAAATGGAGTGAGGTAACCAGTGGTGTACTACAGGGATCAGTATTAGGCCGTCTGCTATTCCTAATCTACATTAATGACTTAGATTCTGGTATAGTAAGCTAACTTGTTAAATTTGCAGACGACACACAAATAGGAGGAGTGGCAAACACCGTTGCAGCAGCAAAGGTCATTCAAAATGATCTAGACATCATTCAGAACTGGGCAGGCACATGGAAAATGACATTTAATAGAGAAAAGTTAGGTACTGCATGCAAGCAATAAAATTGTCCATTATAAATACCATATTTGAATACTGAACTTTAAGAAGGAATCTATGAAAAAGACCTAGGAGTTTATGTTGACTCAGAAATGTCTTCATCTAGACAATGTGGGGAAGCTATAAAAAAGGCCAACAAGATGCTCAGATATATAGTGAAAAGTGTTGAATTTAAATCAAGGGAAGTAATGTTAAAACTTTACAATGCATTAGTAAGACCTCATCTAGAATATTGTGTTCAGTTCTGGTCACCTCGCTACAAAAAGGATATTGCTGCTCTAGAAAGAGTGCAAAGAAGAACGACCAGAATTATTCCTGGTTTGAAAGGCAAGTCATAGGCAGACAGGCTAAAAGTAATGTTGTTGAAGCTGCTTGATGAGATTCTGGGATCAAAAAGCTACTAACAACCAAACGAGCAAGATGGGCCGAATGGCTTCCTCTCTTTTGTAACCTGTATGCTCTTTTATGTTATAATTTGTTGTTTTATAGAATCCAACTGCTGTGCCTGCTGTTAGTTCTGAGGCTGAGCGACCTACCCTATCAGAAGATGTGGTATGTGAAAAGGGGGTAGTTAGATAAACTCAGAGTACTAACATGGTGTGCATTTATTTTAGGCAGCAGTGTGGCGCAGTGTTCAATCCCTGGTAGGGGACACTGCTGCTGTACCCTTGAGCAAGGTACTTTACCTAAATTGCTCCAGTAAAAGCCCAACTGTATAAATGGGTAATTGTATGTAAATATAATGTGATATCTTGTAACAATTGTAAGTCGCCCTGGATAAGGGCGTCTGCTAAGAAATAAATAATAATAATATTATTTTAGGTGATTCTGGATGCAGAAACTAAAATCTTCATTTCTAAAAACCGATTGAGACTGTACACTCACGCAGACTACAGGAAACTGACAAATGATTTATTGGATGCTTTCTTTACAGAGGAGAGCAGCATGCATCCCATTCACTGACTGGATCTCAGGCTGGAGTTGGGAAAACTCCTAAACCTGCACTAAATCAGGATGTCCTCAAAGCCATTATCTGGAGATAATTTCTGTTTTGTTTACAGTACTGTAGATATGGATTCACTACAATTTTTTTTATTATTATTTTATATATACAGGTTATGTTCGTCAAAAGTTCCCTATGATCCCAGTGGAATAATGCAATATTCCTACAGGCTCATAGGGATCATGCAATAATGAGAAACAAAGTGAAAGAAAAAGATGAGTTTTTTTTATAGCTGTATGATTTATGTTAAAGTGTCTTTGAGTTGCTTTGAACTAACAAAAGAAAAAATAAATGAATAATTGAATTGACTTGTGTGCGGTCTGCTTTTTCAAAATAGAGAATCTAAGTAAATCACACGCACATCCATGACTTGTTAAGGTGCAAGGTACTAAAAGAATCCAACAAGGGCAAAAAATGTGTAATACCCCGCACACTTAATCCATCTGCTCCAAAAATAATGTTATTAAAACGCCATCCAAACAGTTCAATGTTTCAATCGAAATGGTGTTTTAATGATATTATTTTTGGAGCTGATGGATTAAGTGTGCGGGTATTACACATTCTTTTGACTTTATATGATTTGTTAATATAGTGGACATACGTTGTTTAAAATGAAGATTCCAGAATAGGAGCATTGGTTGTATTATAGTATAGTGTACTCTCTGCATAACCTTGCCCTTTTTTGAGTACGATTTCATAATTGTAGTCTATCGAAGTGAAGCATTTGGTTTTCATGTATGTATACCGTACATTGGTGGTTAAAACTATTAAACTAATTTCATATAGTTTAATAAGTGTTTCAGTATCATTCATCTTAATCGTTATCCTTTCCCTCAGAAATCTCAGCATTTTTTTATTTTTTTACTATTTCCAAACACATTTTTCCCCCATTACCATTTCTCCTTTCCCATTACAAGCACATTGAGCATTTTTTTTAAATTCAAATATGTGTTTTTATATATATATATATATATATATATATATATATATATATATATATATATATATATATATTGTAATAAAGCCGCCTCTTCAGGTTCGTTTGCCCCTTTAAAAACTTGACCCAACACAGGAAATTTGGTTTTTAGCACAGTTGCGCACTTTTTATTCCATCACAAAATAAGCAAAATAAACATCTAGCTCCTTTGGAGCGCTAATTAAACTTCCAGAACACCCTGACTACAAAGTGGGACGGCTAAACCGTTTCCCCACAAAACAAAACAAAACAAAACAAACAGTTTAACAAAATACCCAGGAGTACACCCAGTACCTGTCTTGTGCCTGCTCGGCAACAGGGCACCCACCTTCCTGCTTCCTTCTACTCAGCAGTCAAGAACAGACTGGCTGCTCTTTTTAAATACCCTGCATCTGGCTCTAATTAACAATGATATCCGGGTGCAGGGGATAATTACTAATTACTAACAATTAAACATAAATACAGCTTTTCAGCCTGTGTTCTTCTGGGAGGTGTAGTCCTTTGCTTCCCAGGACTACACTTTCTCTCTCTCTCTCTCTCTCTCTCTCTCTCTATATATATATATATATATATATATATATATATATATATATATAGTGTGAGGGATTGGTTAAAGGAAACGAACAAAAATGTGAAAAGACAACATAAACCAACTGGATGGTAAACAAAGAAAATTAATGTAAAGTGTTTGGGATCAAAAATGAATGGGTTAAAGAATACACTTTGTAAATAATAACTGTGTGTTAAATAAGGGAAAGTACAAATAAAGAAAAAAGTATGGTTTAAAATAAATATTTATTATTGTGCAGAGACAATCCATGGGGACACTAGGACCAGGTGGAAGCTACTGGAGTCAAGGCTGACTCCAGTTCAAATTAATTATTCAATTTAATGATATGTCAATTGTTTAACGGTGTAACTGGTTACCATTTAAGATGTCTGTGTTTGTGAGTGTTTGAATGAGGGTGATGGTAGGAGCTGGGTTGGAGAGTGGGAGAGTAAGCGAGGAAAAGAGTATTCTTATTGTGAGAACTGGTCAACGACATTTTGGAAAAGGTATTTGGATTACGATTTGGTTTTGGAGACGAGGTAACAGGCTTAGCCTGTCCCGTCATTAGTTAGAGAACCATCTGTTTAGTTAGGACCCGAGACTGGGTTAGGTTTTGTTTTCTTTATTTTCTTTTTCAGTGTTTAAAAATAATAAACAGACGCTACGGCGTTTCCTTGCATCTGGTTGTCAAGTGTCTGTTTGAAGGAAAACCTGTGATAAGATCATCGCGCTATATATATATATATATATATATATATATATATATATATATTATATATGTGTGTGTGTGTGTGTTTGTCGATGATAAATGTAGATGTTTAGAATGTATTGATTGTTATGCAAGTGATCCAGTGTCAAAAGATCGCCTCATTCGAGAACACAAGCCTATATTAAACATAGACCACAGAAAAGCAATACTGACGAGGGCCGCTTCCTTTCAGAGTTCCTGGTATGTACTGCATGTGAAATATTGGGTAGGCTTGGTAGTTATACATACAGAATATGAATCTAAATTTGTGTAAGATCTGAAACTCTATTTCAATACAGTGCACTCCGTTTATAAGAATCAATGATGTAAGAATCAACCACATATAGTGATCAAAAGCACTGGGACAAATTCATTCCTATACTAACCATGCTAAAATACTCAGCTTGTAAGAGTCAAGCAATCCATAATTTCGGGGCAAACTGACTACATGTAATACTGTACTTGATCAAGTGCAATGACGTGTACAGCCATTAAAGCTGTTTTTGAATTTGAATTTGATCACATCTCGTGTGATTAGGCACGTACACAGCATGGATCATGCAGTGATGCAAGAAACACTGCATTGTTTGTAATCAAACGTGACTGGGTCACTGCATTGTGCAGGTATGTTTTTTTATGTTCTCTGTTAGTGAAAATGTGTTTCAATAAAGTGAATACACATACATTGGATACATACAGAGTACAGCAGTGTTATTGTGTGATATGCATGTAGAGGGAGTGGGATTGCAGCGCGGTGCGGTGAGGAGGAGGAGGAGGAGGAGGAGGATTGCAGAGCTTTGCATCTCTGCTTAATGAAAAACTGCGAGATTTGCATCGCAACAGAAAATAAGCAAGCCACAGATGCTTAAATGCCGTGGTAGTCCTGACAGTAAAATACTGTACTGTAATGCCATTTTAAGGCCATTACACGTAACACCGCACAGCAGTTAAACTAGGCACCCTCACGAAACGATCTCTTCTCAAGTATACTGTAGTAAAATAGGATTCTGCAGCCTTGAGTAAACATAATTGTGATCATATAACAAGCTGCTTACCCACGAGGACTTGTTTTGATGTATTGTCCTCGGGTATTGAGCACCATTGACATCTGTATACTGTATTTTAACTGCTGATGGCACGCTTTTGCTAATTGTAATGTGACAGAGTGGCCGAGGACAGTGTAAATGATCAGGCTGGAGTCTTGATTTACAGTTTTAAACCGGTGTTGGTTTTATTTTTCTTACACTGCGGTGGCGAAACAACTGCTAATAAAACAAACAAAATAAACCTCTCTCTCAGCTGGAGAACTAAGTAAACAGTACTTCATGTGGAACAAACACTAGATCTGTTACTCGAGTTTTGGTTTCTTTTTGTTACTTCTGCTTCCTTACGCCTCTATACCCCCCCATCACAAAGCTATCAGCTAAGCCATTTCTATCGAGGCAATTGGAAAATATTGAAGAAATTGTATTGACAGGTCTAGTAGACTGAGATTGCATCCAGAATGTTCAATAATGTGTATTTTCTGCTTCCATCTTCATTTCTTGACTTGTTAACTCTGTGAAACTGAAAACCATAGATACCACCTTCTCGGTGTGTGTCAACAAACAAATCAAAGTTTTCTACCTTTGTCTTCAACTTTATAAGAAAACAGGCATACCATTTATTTATTTATGCAGCATTGCATTTGTCCTCTTGCTTGGTAATTTAAGCAGTGAACTGTTTAATTAAATTTGCTCTGAACATTGCTGACTTCAATTATAATGTAGCTGGTTATTTATTCACTAAGAGTTTTGAAATTCTTTCCTAAGGCAGCTGGCGAATGCATCTGTAGAACTCGGAGGCCATCACCCTTTTCTTTGTAGTTGCATAACAAACAGAATCATTACAATGTATCATGCTTAACAATTAACATAATTCAAACACATTCAAACATGAACTAGAAAGGGGTGAGCTTGCTGAATCTGAGTTCATTAGAGTTTCACATTTCATCAGAAACCTTTCGCATCATGATAATGCTTACATTTTAATGCAGATCTTGTCTCCCTGTCTTATTTTTTTCAACAAACTTCAATTATGTACCGTACTTTAAAGCCTTGTCCACTCCTAACCATTGCTCTACAAAGGTCTTTAGCAAAGGGAATTTTCACAATGGAAGTTGCAGCAGGTGCAGTGATGAACATCATTTTTTATTACCTTGTTCTTGAGACCCATTTTGTTACCTCCTATTCACGTCTCAAGAACTGAACTGACTCAAACACTGAAAATTACCCTACCTGATAAGAATATACAAAATAATGTCAGAAATATTCCGTGCAATACACATCCATTCACTATATAGGGTCAAATCAGAAAGATGTACGTATTTGTAATATGTTATTACTTGACACGCCTCGACAGAACTCATTTTGCCCTGGTTTCTCCCCTAATGTAGAATGTCCCTGTCACAGGGTTCTTCCCTCCGAGCCGCTCCAACACACAGATTTCCAGAAAACTTTCAGCCAAGACGGTTTTTCTTTCATTCTAAAACTTTACATCTTTATTGTCATTGTCACAAAAACTCCAGTTCAGGCAGTCAGATAAACAGCACAGAGCAAAAAAAAACTTACGTAAATTGAACCATTTAGTTGTTTTTCCCAACTTAGATCACTCTGACCTACTTGTTGGCATTATCTCGCTCTGACAACCCCTCAGGTAGTTTTAACTCTATATCCCCTCCCTCAACAGGTAAACCCCTCTATTAAAGACACCAATGACCTACTACCCACACAACAATGCATAAAGCAGATCACAAAACAATACAAATCAACAAATACATACAACAGTTACATTTATATACCGGTATATAGACATGGCCATTTTATAATATGTCCCGCTCCCTGCATTACCTTTGGAGACCGCGACAATCACCGCTGCTCCTGAACACTACTACATGTAAGAATAATAAGGGATATTTTAGGCGCACCAAACAAAATAATAAATAAATACATTACCGAAATAATAAACAGACATTTACAGCGTTTGTGGCGGCAATAATGATGACGATTGCAATGACAAATCAGGTAAGTGTCCTTTATTACTTTATTTATTAATCCCCTTTCTTATCAGGGATAAGACACAGAAGCTAAAAGAAAACGAGGACAGGACTGGTATTTTAGCCGGGCGATAAAACAGTCTGTGTGTTTGCTCCCTCCTCACCAAGCTTGGAATTCAGAGTTTGAGACAAAGTCAGCAACATTGTTACTGACTCCAGAATGTCTGTAAGGACAGATACCACAAAGTAATTCTGTGGTTGGTGTCGCTCATCTGCAAATGCCATTTTAGAGCCTTATGGTCAGTGTCCAATGTGAATTTTCTCCCTAACAGATAGTATTTGAGACTCTCTAGTGCCCATTTATTCACCAGACATTCATATTCGATAACTGAGTATCCGGTCTCTCTTGAATGTAACTTTTGGTTCAGGAAAAAAAACTGTGCTCAGCTTCGTTCGGGTTCTCCCTGTGTGAGGACAGCTCTAATCCCCACATCTGAGGGGTCAGTCAGAACCAAGAATGGTTTACTGAAATCGGGACTTAGTAACACTGTTTTTGAACAGGAACAGATTATATTTTTAATAGATTGATCTTTTTTTAGATACAAGGACAAAGGGGTTGCTCCAAGCGCTGGAGGAAGGTTCAATGACTTTTAGCAAAGCATGACATTCAGTACTTCTTTCAATACGGGTAGCAGGTTTTATGGGATCTGATACATGCATTGGCAAATCATCTGCTTGTCAATCAATATAATATTGTGTTGTATGATATCTGTGTATCCAGGCTGTTCAGTGAACAAATCTGGAAATGTCGATAACAGGGTTGCCAGCTCTTCCTGCTGCTCGTTTGGTAGATGGCTAATTTCAGGTATGCTGGCCACTTCACTGGCAATCTCGTAATTGACTTGTCCAATAGGACGTAGCAGTTTGTACGAGTAGCTTGTGGGTTGAAGTTGGCAACAGCAAAAGTAAGTTTTGTCCCGGTACATAGTTGCGCTCCCTGTCGTCTCTGTCGTACCATTGCTTTTGCATTTTGTGGGCTTGTGTCAGGTTCTGTTTGACAAGCATGGTATACTCCTCCAGCTGACAATGCTGGTTTCCGGAGGGTTAGAATTTGCCTCCCAGGTCTCCTTCAGTATGTCTAGCTGACCTCTCACTTGTCTCCCATATAACAACTCAAAGGGGGAAAAGGCAGTAAAAGACTGCAGAACCTCATGGTAAGCAAATAGGAGATACGGGAGCCATAAATCCCTGCCTTTGCCTGTTTCTTGGACAAACCAGCGGAGCATTATTTTGAGAGTTTGATTAAATCTCTCTACCAACCCGACAGCCTGCGGGAGATATGGATTGGATTGCATGCCTACATTTGCTGTATGAATGATGACATAAAATTCAAACCTTGGTCTGATAATCTCGGAGGGAATTCCTACTCTTGTTATTAGCAGTCCTAACGCCTTTGCCACTGGTTTAGCTCTTATGCTGCGTAGAGGAAAAGCTCCAGGGTAACATGTAGCATATTCACTAAACGCTATAATAAATATGTTCCCTCAGGTCCTTTTTTCTAATGGTCCTACTATATCCAGTAATTGGTTACACTCAGACTGCCGCACATTCGCAGTATATTGACATTCCGGACAACTCTGACAATACAATATAAGTCTGGCCAATAAAATGGGCGGGCGATCCTCGCTAGTGTTTTCTGCCTCCCCATGTGTCTGGCCATAGGGATGGAATGTCCCAACTCTAAAACGTTGTTCTGTAAATCCTTAGGTAGGACTAGCTGATTACCTTCTATATTCTGTTTATACAACAGGCCGCCACCTCATCAACTCCACACAACTCAGGGAAACTGAATGATATGCGGGTGTCCTCCAATCCCACTGCCAAGCTGATTGCCTTAACACACTTAACAGCTGAAGTCAACGAGGACAAACAGTCCCTGCACAATTTTTACTTTCCAACCTGTGGATGCCAGATCCAATGCAATGCTCCCTGTCGGATCCCCGCTAAGGATGAGAAGATGGCAATCCCCTGACCGTATGACTCACCCTGCACGTCTCACCAACATGCGCTCATTTGTCTTAATAGGACCATAAAGAGCTTTCACACTTAATAAGATCATTTTAACATTGAAAACATTGAGAGACTTCTACTCCAAAAAACATTTGTCATAGAATTCCATTAGTTGATTTGACTATTATGGCTTCTGTTGTTGACACATGCCAATGATAGTCTGACTTTTGGCTCCTTAACACTTTATTAATCCATTTGGTGTTTTTCCTGAGGGGTGAATAATTGACCCACCATTCATTAGATCATTAAAATAGACCCCTGTGAGTTTGGATTTGTTACATGGTTCATAGTACTGAAAACCCCATAGCATTTTGTGAAAGTCTATTAGTTGATTTGGCTTCAGCAAGTATCATATATTGTATAGCTCAGAGTGATTCATCCTTCGATAAGTGGAAGAGTGGATTTTTTTTTAATATATATATATATATATACAAAAATTATTTTTGTTGAGATGTTGGGGTTTCTCTATAGTGGAGCCTGAGGTAAGGGATTTATTAATGTGTTGTATCCTTGTGTCCTTGAGCACACAGATTAAGAGCATGGTGAGAAATATGGGATTTGTGGGTCAGCTTTCTTTAAAAGCAGGTCAGACAGATTGTAGCGGGTGCAACAAGGCTGACCTGAGAAACCTCAAGCCACTGCAGGGCTTTTAGAAATATCCTCCAAGAGGTTTACTTTCCACACTTTAAATACGACACAAGAAGACTAAAACCCAGTTTACTTACAGCCATTTTTAATATTTTGACTGATTACTTAATATAGAAGTATTCAATCTCAGCCTTAGTAAACCGCTAAAAATAGTGAAGATATTTTACCAAATGACATCCACTGAGGACTTGTTTAGACTGGAGTCTGTTCCTATAGCTCTCCCCTCAGTTTCAGAGGCTATTTTGATTGAATATTACATTGAGGTTCAATATTGGGAGTAGGATCTCTGGTCCTGCTTCGTTTCAACGTGTTACAGCACGGCGCACTTTGTATTTAGAGCGGTTTTTTGGGGTGGTCTAGTCAGTTATTTTATTTTCTTGTTGCCTGTGTCATATTTCAGATGGAATTTTGATGGCTGGAGGCATCACAACCCTTTTGTTGATCTCAGTGTGGACTGGTTCCATTCATTTTTGTATTTTTAAAAACTGCAACAAAACATTTCTAATAAAAAAAAGTTTTAAAAAAAATGTATTTAAAAAAATTATATCTACACATGAAATGTTTTTTGGTCCTTGTAACAGGGGGTCTTAGTACCTGCTACTTTAATTGTGGGTGTCCACTGAATGATGAGAGAGAGACAGAGGGATGCAGCTGACAATGCCACTCAGGCGTCAAGATTTTATTAAAGTAAACAAAATGTTGTGACAGGTGGCTGCCACTAGGGTACCAGCAATGATAGCCCTAGTGCAGGAGGACATACACAGACAGAGCGTAATCAAAATAAGAGCTCAAAAAAATGCAAAACAAAACACAGTGAGAAACAGCTAAAAACAAAAGTTTGCCAAACACTGGCTTAGCGCTGCTCCCACTAAAAGGGAGGTCCTGCTCCGGAACCTGCTCTGACACACTAAAATAAACTGGGGTGGGATCAAAATCCCCTAAATTAATCCCTATACAACTCACTCACACTGGCTCTCCACACAGTAGTGAGGCTGCATGCTTGCTGAAACAAAAACCCACCCAAACTGGCTTTCCCGCTCCTTTTTTATACCATGTGGCTGGGCTTAATTGATCATCAATTAGTCAGTTAAGCCCCAGCCACATTCTGCACATGGATTTGGCAGAGTTGGATTAAACCCCATCCCTGCCAAACTTAAATTCAAAACTTCACAACTTTATTTATAACTGCAAAAACCTGCCATATCTGGTGCACACTTATTCTCTATATATTTTTAAACTATACATACACACAATACATTATTTACACGTGCAGGGCTTTTGCCCTGCCACATACCCTCCCACTCAGAATGGAACCCCTAGGGTCCATTCGACAACTAACCCGCTCCCCGCAATAAACACATGGGTGGGAGGGAGGGAACATTGGGGCTCAGCCGGCCTCTATCAAATAAAAGACGGACAGGGTTGCCCTCTACCACTTGCACACCCTGCCGTCTGATACCAGCTGGCCCCAACATTAGCTCCCTGATATTAACTGGGTTTCTATACAGTTTAACCCCCACAGTGGCCCCCTGGACTTCTATAAAGGGGTGCCGTTTAACCCCCGGCCTACCCCTTAATGCCAGTGTCCAATCTGTCCATTTGTGGGTCCCCGCTGGCAGCAACGCAGGACCCTCCGGCGAGGCGGTCAGTGGAACAGGATCCTCCGGAGACGGCAAGCAGGTGACCAAGGCGACGGTGAGCAGCCGACTCCAAACGACGGCGGGCAGCAGCGGACCCTCGGGGAGGCGACGGCAGGAGGGGAGCCCCTGGACAAGAAGGTGGCAGCAGGAGCTTCACTTATCCCTCTAGCGGTGATGGTGTCTTTGGAAGGGCAGAAGTGTCTCCTCCCCTTCCGGCAGCGAAGGTGGCAGGGGCTCCTCCCCTTCCGGCCACGAAGGCGGCAGGGGCTCCCTCCCCCTCTCTCAGCAGCACTACCGGTGGCTGCTGAAGGTAATCCACTACTTGCCCTCGTCCCCTCCAAAAAAATTTCAGGGGGGTGAGGCCTTAGCTCTTCCATCAGGGGATCGTCCCCCCCCTGTAAATTGTCGTGGCAAAGGTTCTGGGCACTGCCATGGCTCTTCCTCCTGGGACAGCAGCTCTTCTGCCTTGCTCTGGACCTCAAGCTCCTCCCACTCTAGGTCCGTGTCTGTGTCCTCTTCCCGGTCATGGCAGTTGGCCTCCACATGCCCATACTCCATGCAAATAGAGCACATGGGTGCACCGGCCCGGGCCAACTGGGACTGTTCCGCCTCCCACTGCTCTCTGTGGATCTGGTCCACCACCCTGCCCATGGCATCCAAAGCCCCTTTTAGTGCTGGATAGTGCCCACGGATCCCTTTGAGCTGGGCTTCTGAGGTAAGATGGATGAAATCCACAAGCATCTCCACATGGATGGCCCCCAGGTATTTCCTTCCCTCCGTTTCTAGCCACAGGGGAGTCCTGGGGTCCAGAATCCAGGCCAAGGAGATGTCCATGTCTCTCTCTAGTGGGTTGTCTTGCCTTGCCTCGGCAGGACTCTGCGATCCCCACTTCTAAAACCAAGTGTAACAGGGGGTCTTAGTACCTGCTACTTTAATTGTGGGTGCCTGCTGAATGATGAGAGAGAGACAGAGGGATGCAGCTGACAATTGCCACTCAGGCATCAAAATTTTATTAAAGTAAACAAAATGTTGTGGACAGGTGGCTGCCACTAGGGTACCCAGCAATGATAGCCCTAGTGCAGGAGGACATACACAGACACAGCGTAATCAAAATAAGAGCTAAAAAAAAATGCAAAACAAAACACAGTGAGAAACAGCTAAAAACAAAAGTTTGCCAAACACTGGCTTAGCGCTGCTCCCACTAAAAGGGAGGTCCGCTCCGGAACCTGCTCTGACACACTAAAATAAACTGGGGTGGGATCAAAATCCCCTAAATTAATCCCCTATACAACTCACTCACACTGGCTCTCCCACACAGTAGTGAGGCTGCATGCTTGCTGAAACAAAAACCCACCCAAACTGGCTTTCCCGCTCCTTTTTTATACCATGTGGCTGGGCTTAATTGATCATCAATTAGTCAGTTAAGCCCCAGCCACATTCTGCACATGGATTTGGCAGCGTTGGATTTAACCCCATCCCTGCCAAACTTAAATTCAAAACTTCACAACTTTATTTATAACTGCAAAAACCTGCCATATCTGGTGCACACTTATTCTATATATATTTTTAAACTATACATACGGGACTGAGGCAGATAGGCAAGTTCCTGCTTCAAGTAATTTTTAATTAACTACTTTTGGTAACTTTGTGAAGGTGGTGTTTTGAATTAGCTGAGTTGGTGTGTGATTAGTACCAGGTGAGTGGTTTAATTGAATAGAAGTTGATTTGCTGTGTGATTGGTTTCCACGCAGTTTAGTTGGTTCTTTTGCCACGCAGTTGTTTTTTATATATTAAGCAGCCTATTTCTGCGCCAGCCAACCGAAGAGCCTCAACAAAAGAGCCGGGAGTCTAGCTGTGGGGAGTCTACAGGTAACCAGTGTCTGAGGCAAGATAGGTAATTGGTCCTGCTCCTACTAATTTTTTAATTAACTATTTAAGTATCATTATTAGTTGTGTTTCAATTTAGGGAGGAGTGTGTGTATGTGATTTTAAACCAGGTAGTGTGGTTATTTGAATAATAGGGTGATTTGCAATTTGTAATTGTATCAGGGAGGGTGGTTTATTAACTTGAAGAGAGTTGTTTGCATTTGGATTGGTCTCCACACAGCCTCCTGTAGTGGTGTGATCCCCTTTTGAAGTGTGTATAAGTATTGTCAATAGAGCAGTTAGCAGTTGTGCCAGTCTCCTTGCAAAGTGAGGTGGAACCCATTAAGGGTGGGCATATAATAGTGGTCAGTCTACAGGAACCAGGGACTGAGGCAGATAGGCAAGTTCCTGCTTCAAGTAATTTTTAATTAACTACATTTGGTACTTTGTAAGGTGGTGTTTTGAATTAGCTGAGTTGGTGTGTGATTAGTACCAGGTGAGTGGTTTAATTGAATAGAAGTTGATTTGCTATCTGATTGGTTTCCACGCAGTTTAGTTGGTTCTTTTGCCACGCAGTTGTTTTTTATATATTAAGCAGCCTATTTCTGCGCCAGCAAACAGAAGAGCCTCAACAAAAGAGCCGGGAGGTCTTGCTGTGGGAGTCCAGCGAGGGGAGGCCTGCGCTGAGACGCTGTTCCGATAGATCCAAACCTAACGGGGCTCTAGAAGAAGCTATCTACTAGTCAGGTCTGTACCCTCCACCCTACTGCTCCTACTGTGCCTTTTGTCCTACTTGTCCTGCTATGACTGTCTCTCACATCCCTGTTCTGTCCTCCCGTCCTCGTCCTCTGCCCTCCCTCCGCTGCTGCTCCTCCAACCCCTCTAACCTCATTTCTCTGCCTCTCCCCCTCTCCCGCACACTCTCTGGTGCACTCTGGAACTGTCACTCTTCTGCTAACAAAGCTGATTTCATCTCTGCCTTTGCCTCCCACCTCTCGCTCGATTTCCTTGCTCTCACTGAAACCTGGCTGTCCCCTGATAACACTGTTACTCCTGCTGCCCTGTCCTCTCTCTACGTCCTACGACCCCCTCCCCACTCACCTCTTTCAAGCTGCTGTTCCTGCTCTACTCCCCTTCATCTCCTCCCTCCTCAACACCTCTCTACTTTCTGGTATCTTTCCCTCTGCCTTCAAAAAAGCCTCTCACTCCCCTCCTCAAAAAACCTACCCTCGACCCCACCTCCCTCCAGAGCTACCGTACTGTCTCCCTCCTACCCTTCCTCTCCAAAACCCTCGAGCGGACTGTACACCGCCAGCTCTCTGCTTTCCTGTCCAACCACTCTCTGCTTGACCCTCTCCAATCTGGCTTCCGCTCTGCTCACTCCACTGAAACCGCCCTCCTGTCTGTCACCAACTCACTTAAGTGTGCCCGAGCTGCCTCTCTCTCCTCTGTCCTAATTCTCCTCGAGCTCTCTGCTGCCTTTGACACTGTTGATCACTCTATTCTACTATCATCTCTTGCTGACCTGGGGATCTCTGGCACTGCTCTGGCCTGGTTCTCCTCCTACCTCTCCAACCGCACTTACCAGGTAACCTGGCGTGGAGCAACCTCCACACCTCACCCTCTCTTAACTGGAGTCCCCCAAGGGTCAGTCTTGGGTCCTCTCCTGTTCTCTCTCTACACCCGCTCCCTGGGCCCCCTCATCGCATCCTATGGTTTCTCATACCATTTCTATGCTGATGATGCTCAGATTTTCCTCTCCTTCCCCACCTCTGACTCCACCATCTCCTCCCGTATCTCTACCTGTCTGTCTGCTATTTCCTCCTGGATGCACTCGCATCACCTCAAACTCAACCTCTCTAAATCTGACCTCCTTTTCTTTCCCTCCTCCTCCCCCTCCTCTGATCTCTCTATCTCTGTTCCTCTGGAATCTACCACACTCTCTCCCTCTTCCTCAGCTAAGAACCTTGGAGTCACCCTGGACCCCTGCCTCTCTTATTCCCAGCACATCTCCACTCTGGCACGCACTTGCCGATTCTTCCTGAGCAACATCCGAAGAATCCGACCCTTCCTCACCAACTATGCTACCCAGCTCCTGGTCCAGGCCCTGGTACTTTCCCGCCTAGACTACTGCAACTCCCTCCTGGCTGGCCTCCCTGCGTCCGCCTCCCGTCCGCTCCAGCTCATCCAGAACTCTGCTGCCCGCCTGGTGTTCTCTCTGCCTCACTTCGCCCACGCTACTCCACTACTCCGCTCGCTCCACTGGCTCCCGATCACCGCTCGCATCCAGTTCAAGACTCTTGTACTAGCCTACAGAGACTGCACCCAGCTACCTCCAGACCCTCATCTCTCCCTACACCCCCACTCGACCTCTCCGCTCCGCCTGCACTAGAAGACTAGCTCCACCTCCGCTACGCTCCCCTGCCTCCAGAGCTCGCTCCTTCTCCACCCTTGCTCCGCAGTGGTGGAATGATCTTCCTACAGATGTCAGGACTGCCCAGTCCCTGACCACATTCCGGCGCCTCCTTAAGACTCACCTCTTCAAACAGCACCTGTAGAACTCCTCTGTTTGTATCCTGGGACACTATCACCCTTCATTTAAATGTGCTTTATTTTGCTCTTATCTGCCCCCTATTTTACTGCATTTAATCCTGTACTTCAGAATACTGTAATCTGCCAAGTGTTTAACCTGTAGTACTTTGTATTTAATCACATCCTGGTGTAACTATCACTATTATCTGCTGTATTATTGAATTGTGGTTTGTCACAAATTGTACTTTGTTTGAACAAAAGTTATTGTATTTCTTGCTCTTATTGTATTACTTGTATTGTAACACTTGAAATGTATAAGGGCGTCTGCTAAGAAATTAATAATAACATACATACAATACAATACATTATTTACACGTGCAGGGCTTTTGCCCTGCCACAGTCCTGTATATTAAAAATGGCCAATACACGTGATCCATTATAATTTGTAAAACTGTTTACTGTACTAGAACAGATCATTTGCTAGTTCTGCCAGTATCAATAACGTTATGGCATGCTAAAGTATAATAATATTATACAAGATTGGGATTCAGAATGTATATAAAAAAATAAATGTATTTTAAATATTACAGTGTTTCCATGTACCATTATCATTCTACTATTTTCCAGTAAAATATAGACATATGGTTATTGTCAGTAAAATTCTCAACTAAAAAATCGGGAGATTGTAAATTACACTTACACCTTCATGCAGGAGCTCAGTGACAAGCACTAGTGCAGGCTGCTTGGTGAGGGGACTGACCTTGATGGAAACTGCAGCTTCTCCAGGACCACGGCTCCCCACAGGTGCAACAAGGGGACAGGGTTCAATTGAAAATAAATTGACTGTAAGTGTCAACTCCTTTGGTGCAATGACATGTTTCAGATGGCTATAACAGGTCAGCAAAAAATGACCTCACAAGAATACAATATGAACAGGTCTTGTCCCCTTGAGATTACTACCTTGGGGACGTCTTGGATATGAGGCAGAGCTACACGGAGGCATTGTCTGAAAGGTTAGAATCTCCATGTAACCTTGAAAAAAAATGTGATTGAAAGAGGAATAATAATAATGTCGTATGTGAATAAGCAGAAAAGCAAGGGCCGAGACTGCAGGAAGAGGCCATTTGTAGCAAAGAAGGCAAGGCTGAGCAATTTGGACCTAGTAAATGAACTTCTATGTCTGCACTGCTCTGAGATTTATTTTAAAGTGCTTTGCTGGGATATTTATATTTGAAATGAAGCATGTCATTTTCAGATGTGTCCTGGAGGTTACAAACCTTAATAGACATACATTAAGCAGACCACTATCATACCAACATACAAGGGGTGCCAGAAGAAAGTTTAAACTCAAGCTCAGATTTTGGAATACTTAGAAATGTATTAAAGTCATTACATTATATATAAATATATATATATATATATATATATATATATATATATATATATATATATATATATATATATATATACATACAGACGTGCTCAAATTTGTTGGTACCCCTCCACAAAAAACAAAGAATGCACAATTTTCTCTGAAATAACTTGAAACTGACAAAAGTAATTGGCATCCACCATTGTTTATTCCATATTTAATAGAAATCAGACTTTGCTTTTGATTTTTTATTCAACATAATATTGTAAATAATAAAACAAATGAAAATGGCATGGACAAAAATGATGGGACCACTAACCTAATATTTTGTTGCACAACCTTTAGAGGCAATCACTGCAATCAAACGTTTTCTGTAGCTCTCAATGAGACTTCTGCACCTGTTAACAGGTAGTTTGGCCCACTCTTCCTGAGCAAACTGCTCCAGCTGTCTCAGGTTTGATGGGTGCCTTCTCCAGACTGCAAGTTTCAGCTCTTTCCATGGATGTTCGATAGGATTCAGATCAGGACTCATAGAAGGCCACTTCAGAATAGTCCAATGTTTTGTTCTTATCCATTCTTGGGTGCTTTTAGCTGTGTGTTTTGGGTCATTATCCTGTTGGAGGACCCATGACCTGCGACTGAGACAGAGCTTTCTGACACTGGGCAGTACGTTTCGCTCCAGAATGCCTTGATAGTCTTGAGATTTCATTGTGCCCTGCACAGATTCAAGGCACCCTGTGCCAGGCGCAGCAAAGCAGCCCCAAAACATAACCGAGCCTCCTCCATGTTTCACTGTAGGTATGGTGTTCTTTTCTTTGAAAGCTTCATTTTTTCGTCTGTGAACATAGAGCTGATGTGACTTGCCAAAAAGCTCCAGTTTTGACTCATCTGTCCAAAGGACATTCTCCCAGAAGGATTGTGGCTTGTCAGTATGCATTTTAGCAAATTCCAGTCTGGCTTTTTTATGTTTTTCTTTCAAAAGTGGAGTCCTCCTGGGTCTTCTTCCATGGAGCCCACTTTCGCTCAAAAAGCGACGGATGGTGCGATCAGAAACTGACGTACCTTCACCTTGGAGTTCAGCTTGTATCTCTTTGGCAGTTATCCTTGGTTCTTTTCTACCATTCACACTATCCTTCTGTTCAATCTGGGGTCGATTTTCCTCTTGCGGCCGCGCCCAGGGAGGTTGGCTACAGTTCCATGGACCTTAAACTTCTTAATAATATTTGCAACTGTTGTCACAGGAACATCAAGCTGCTTGGAGATGGTCTTGTAGCCTTTACCGTTACCATGCTTGTCTATTATTTTCTTTCTGATCTCCTCAGACAACTCTCTCCTTTGCTTTCTCTGGTCCATGTTCAGTGTGGTGCACACAATGATACCAAACAGCACAGTGATTACTTTTCTCCATTTAAATAGGCTGAATGACTGATTACAAGATTGGAGACATGTGTGATACTAATTAAAGAAACTAATTAGTTTGAAATATCACTATAATCCAATTATTTATTATCTTTTCTAAGGGATACCAACAAATGTGTCCAGACCATTTTAGAATATCTTTGTAGAATAAGCAATAATTCATCTCTTTTCACAGCTTCTTTGCTTTATTCTATGACAACTATGATAAAATAGCTTTTAATTTCATCACTTTTCAGGAGGAATGAAGCATTATTTCAATGAGCTGTAAGGGTACCAACAAATTTGAGCACGTCTGTATATATATATATACACGTATATATATATTAGTAAATATGGACTGGAAAGGAGGGCCATAGTGGAGAATTATTGCCCAGAGGGGAGATTATTGTTACCGACAGGGGGCTATAATTAGGGGTCTTCCTAATTTGCGATTTTCGCGGAAATTGGGAAATTGAGGGGTCACCGCGAAATTCACCTCTTTAGAGGCCAATGCGTACCGGACTAGTACAAAAAAAAAAAAAAAAGTGTATTTTAGCTGAGGATTGTGTCAAGACATTTCCCAAAGAAACTACATGCTGATGGAGGCAAATTGTTTTGCACATCTTGCAATGTGACTGGAGAAAATCCGATCGATCTCTATTTAGCTTCATATTATTATTATTATTATTATTATTATTATTATTATTATTATTATTTATTTCTCAGCAGACACCCTTATCCAGGGCGACTAGCAATTGTTACAAGATATCACATTATTTTTACATACAATTACATTATTTTTTTACACATTATTTTTATATACACTTACCCATTTATACAGTTGGGTTTTTACTGGAGCAATCTAGGTAAAGTACCTTGCTCAAGGGCACTGCCAATGACACATTCAACTAAAGAATACTATAGAGGCTGCTTAACAGAACGTAAAACAAACGAAAGTCAGCGCAGGCAAAAAGTATTCCTGTCAGTTGTAGCCAAGTTAAATCAGTACTACAGGTACTATCTAGCACAGCCACCTCGCTTCAAACAGCCTGCTGCTTACTTTTTAAACCCAGAATTTTAGACCCGAATAGTCACGTTTTATTTCTTTTGACTTGGTGCTAATAAAATACATTCCTTGATGAGACAAATAACATGACAATGAACATGCTGCATATATGGCCTTTATTAAAGAATGCCAGATGCCCTTGGGTAACCAAGTTTTGGGACTGTTTCTAATCGATTTCTACATTTGAAAAACTTGGCAAAGCTTTGCCTTACAGTACACTTCCAACCAATTCAGTGGATGCAGAACATGCAGTCTCAATGTATGAGCAAGTCTTCACAACACAGACAGAGAATGTCAGCAGCTGGGGGATGTTGCATGCTTGCCTTTAACAAATGACAGCAGTCCGTTTTAGTAAGCAAGTACCACTATTTTTAGACTATTCTTAAGGAAATATTACCTACTTAGGTTTATTTAATGGTTCAACATGTCTGCAAAATCTTAATTTTATTCCATGACCTACCTGCGAAAAATATGTAAATTCTCTGCGATTTAAGTAGACCCCTAGCTGTAATGCCCAAGGCTGAGGGCATTGCACCCTGGAGGTCACAATAGTGAGCTGTCTGCAGTACATATTTAATATAGGAATCAGTTAAGAAAATAAGTGAGGCAAGGCTGGATAAAAAATAGAGGAGGCTGGGTGGTCCAGTGCTTAAAGAAAAGGGCTTGTAACCAGGAGGTCCCCAGTTCAAATCCCATCTCAGCCACTGACTCATTGTATGACTCTGAGCAAGTCACTTAACCTCCTTGTGCTCCGTCTTTCGGGTGAGACGTAATTGTAAGTGACCTCTGCAGCTAATGTATAGTTCACACACACTAGTCTCTGTAAGTCACCTTGGATAAAGGCGTCTGCTAAATAAACAAATAATAATAATAAGTAAAACATACATAAATAAATAACAGAAAAAGTTTTTTTTTGCCATACAGTTTAGATCCTGGCTGTCATATTTGTTTACATCGTCGAGTTGAATTTGTTTGAATTACAGACAGTCAGAAAACAGTGACAGTGATGTTTTAATCACCATTTTAGTGCTTGGAGCATCTTTCTTTTGTAGTATGTTTTGTAATTCATTTTTTTTAACCCTTAAAGGACCGGGATCGTGTTAACACAATCATACTGAAGTGGGCTTCTATGGTCGTGATCGTGTAAACACGATAAAAAAAGCACTTTGTTTTGATGACTTGCAGGGCCACCATACTTTGCATTACAGGCTTGAAACACATATCATTGCATAGGGGAGGGACTGATTTTCACTTCCTGATAGTTTTTTTTCCCCTGTGATGTCACTGAGAGGGACATTTAGTGTCTAAAGAGTGAAGACGGTTTACAGTATATATGTACAGCTATGGCCAAAAGTTTAGCATTACCAAGAATGTTAGGAAAAAAATATATGAACATAACTTAGGTCTTTTATTTAACATCATGTAATCAAAGAAACTACAAAATGATATTGCAAAAGTCTACCAGAAGCCATACAGTAGTACAGTATTTCATGTTACATTTTGACATTTTTCAATTTGTCAGTTTTCTGTTAAGTTTATGGAAAACTACAAAGCGGTGTGTAATTTAATATGTTAAGATAACATTATTCAGCAGGTTTCTTTCGACGTTATGAAGCACAATTAGTTAATTCTATAGGGTGCTGCAAAACTTTTCACCATAGCTGTTTATTGGACAAACACTTATAAACATACAGTAAGTAATTAAAAATGCAAATTTAAATATATACAAAAAGCTTGTAATATACTGTTTTACTATAACTGGAATGCAAACGCACCACTTGTACTGAAATGGTTGAGTCAGGTCAAGCTGTGGTGCAAGTGCTCTGGAAGGTAATTTGTCCATTTAAACTTGTTAGTGTCCAGCATCAGGACTAATCTATGTACACAGTTCAGTTTTGATAATACAATACTATGTTTGGATCCTTCTGAAATTACCATATAAGTTCACTGTATTATAATTATTTGGTTCCTGGTGAAAGGATGTTAAAAGTGCAGCTGGGGGGAGTCTCACCTGGTAAAAGCACGGCCACATGGTGTGGTCAGGTCTGTGCAGGTGTGTGTCATGGCTGGGGGTCCCTGGTAAAAGCACACCTGCATGGTGTGGTCAGGGCTGTGCAGGTTTGTGTCGTGGCTGGGGGTCCCTGGTAAAAGCATGTCTGCATGGTGTGGAGTCAGGGCTGTGTCAGGCTGGGGGTGCCTGCGTGGCTCACCTGGTAAAAGCATGGCCTCATGTTGTGGTCAAGGATGTGCAGGTTTGCAGACTGCCCAAGTGATCCACAACAAAATAAAACGTATATGTAAGATCACTGTTTGGGTGATGTAAAAAAACGGAAGTTTGTCATTATCAACATAAAAAGCTGTAAGTGCATTCTACTTATTTAAACTACTAAAATGTATGGGATATGGCTTCCAGATATATCAGTGATGCACTTGCACCTGATCCCTCACACGCTGGCTCTGCTCGCAGCT
>NW_026708769.1:10000-20000 GCF_902713425.1 Acipenser ruthenus
GGGTTAGGGTTAGGGTTAGGGTTAGGGTTAGGGTTAGGGTTAGGGTTAGGGTTAGGGTTAGGGTTAGGGTTAGGGTTAGGGTTAGGGTTAGGGTTAGGGTTAGGGTTAGGGTTAGGGTTAGGGTTAGGGTTAGGGTTAGGGTTAGGGTTAGGGTTAGGGTTAGGGTTAGGGTTAGGGTTAGGGTTAGGGTTAGGGTTAGGGTTAGGGTTAGGGTTAGGGTTAGGGTTAGGGTTAGGGTTAGGGTTAGGGTTAGGGTTAGGGTTAGGGTTAGGGTTAGGGTTAGGGTTAGGGTTAGGGTTAGGGTTAGGGTTAGGGTTAGGGTTAGGGTTAGGGTTAGGGTTAGGGTTAGGGTTAGGGTTAGGGTTAGGGTTAGGGTTAGGGTTAGGGTTAGGGTTAGGGTTAGGGTTAGGGTTAGGGTTAGGGTTAGGGTTAGGGTTAGGGTTAGGGTTAGGGTTAGGGTTAGGGTTAGGGTTAGGGTTAGGGTTAGGGTTAGGGTTAGGGTTAGGGTTAGGGTTAGGGTTAGGGTTAGGGTTAGGGTTAGGGTTAGGGTTAGGGTTAGGGTTAGGGTTAGGGTTAGGGTTAGGGTTAGGGTTAGGGTTAGGGTTAGGGTTAGGGTTAGGGTTAGGGTTAGGGTTAGGGTTAGGGTTAGGGTTAGGGTTAGGGTTAGGGTTAGGGTTAGGGTTAGGGTTAGGGTTAGGGTTAGGGTTAGGGTTAGGGTTAGGGTTAGGGTTAGGGTTAGGGTTAGGGTTAGGGTTAGGGTTAGGGTTAGGGTTAGGGTTAGGGTTAGGGTTAGGGTTAGGGTTAGGGTTAGGGTTAGGGTTAGGGTTAGGGTTAGGGTTAGGGTTAGGGTTAGGGTTAGGGTTAGGGTTAGGGTTAGGGTTAGGGTTAGGGTTAGGGTTAGGGTTAGGGTTAGGGTTAGGGTTAGGGTTAGGGTTAGGGTTAGGGTTAGGGTTAGGGTTAGGGTTAGGGTTAGGGTTAGGGTTAGGGTTAGGGTTAGGGTTAGGGTTAGGGTTAGGGTTAGGGTTAGGGTTAGGGTTAGGGTTAGGGTTAGGGTTAGGGTTAGGGTTAGGGTTAGGGTTAGGGTTAGGGTTAGGGTTAGGGTTAGGGTTAGGGTTAGGGTTAGGGTTAGGGTTAGGGTTAGGGTTAGGGTTAGGGTTAGGGTTAGGGTTAGGGTTAGGGTTAGGGTTAGGGTTAGGGTTAGGGTTAGGGTTAGGGTTAGGGTTAGGGTTAGGGTTAGGGTTAGGGTTAGGGTTAGGGTTAGGGTTAGGGTTAGGGTTAGGGTTAGGGTTAGGGTTAGGGTTAGGGTTAGGGTTAGGGTTAGGGTTAGGGTTAGGGTTAGGGTTAGGGTTAGGGTTAGGGTTAGGGTTAGGGTTAGGGTTAGGGTTAGGGTTAGGGTTAGGGTTAGGGTTAGGGTTAGGGTTAGGGTTAGGGTTAGGGTTAGGGTTAGGGTTAGGGTTAGGGTTAGGGTTAGGGTTAGGGTTAGGGTTAGGGTTAGGGTTAGGGTTAGGGTTAGGGTTAGGGTTAGGGTTAGGGTTAGGGTTAGGGTTAGGGTTAGGGTTAGGGTTAGGGTTAGGGTTAGGGTTAGGGTTAGGGTTAGGGTTAGGGTTAGGGTTAGGGTTAGGGTTAGGGTTAGGGTTAGGGTTAGGGTTAGGGTTAGGGTTAGGGTTAGGGTTAGGGTTAGGGTTAGGGTTAGGGTTAGGGTTAGGGTTAGGGTTAGGGTTAGGGTTAGGGTTAGGGTTAGGGTTAGGGTTAGGGTTAGGGTTAGGGTTAGGGTTAGGGTTAGGGTTAGGGTTAGGGTTAGGGTTAGGGTTAGGGTTAGGGTTAGGGTTAGGGTTAGGGTTAGGGTTAGGGTTAGGGTTAGGGTTAGGGTTAGGGTTAGGGTTAGGGTTAGGGTTAGGGTTAGGGTTAGGGTTAGGGTTAGGGTTAGGGTTAGGGTTAGGGTTAGGGTTAGGGTTAGGGTTAGGGTTAGGGTTAGGGTTAGGGTTAGGGTTAGGGTTAGGGTTAGGGTTAGGGTTAGGGTTAGGGTTAGGGTTAGGGTTAGGGTTAGGGTTAGGGTTAGGGTTAGGGTTAGGGTTAGGGTTAGGGTTAGGGTTAGGGTTAGGGTTAGGGTTAGGGTTAGGGTTAGGGTTAGGGTTAGGGTTAGGGTTAGGGTTAGGGTTAGGGTTAGGGTTAGGGTTAGGGTTAGGGTTAGGGTTAGGGTTAGGGTTAGGGTTAGGGTTAGGGTTAGGGTTAGGGTTAGGGTTAGGGTTAGGGTTAGGGTTAGGGTTAGGGTTAGGGTTAGGGTTAGGGTTAGGGTTAGGGTTAGGGTTAGGGTTAGGGTTAGGGTTAGGGTTAGGGTTAGGGTTAGGGTTAGGGTTAGGGTTAGGGTTAGGGTTAGGGTTAGGGTTAGGGTTAGGGTTAGGGTTAGGGTTAGGGTTAGGGTTAGGGTTAGGGTTAGGGTTAGGGTTAGGGTTAGGGTTAGGGTTAGGGTTAGGGTTAGGGTTAGGGTTAGGGTTAGGGTTAGGGTTAGGGTTAGGGTTAGGGTTAGGGTTAGGGTTAGGGTTAGGGTTAGGGTTAGGGTTAGGGTTAGGGTTAGGGTTAGGGTTAGGGTTAGGGTTAGGGTTAGGGTTAGGGTTAGGGTTAGGGTTAGGGTTAGGGTTAGGGTTAGGGTTAGGGTTAGGGTTAGGGTTAGGGTTAGGGTTAGGGTTAGGGTTAGGGTTAGGGTTAGGGTTAGGGTTAGGGTTAGGGTTAGGGTTAGGGTTAGGGTTAGGGTTAGGGTTAGGGTTAGGGTTAGGGTTAGGGTTAGGGTTAGGGTTAGGGTTAGGGTTAGGGTTAGGGTTAGGGTTAGGGTTAGGGTTAGGGTTAGGGTTAGGGTTAGGGTTAGGGTTAGGGTTAGGGTTAGGGTTAGGGTTAGGGTTAGGGTTAGGGTTAGGGTTAGGGTTAGGGTTTGGGTTAGGGTTAGGGTTAGGGTTAGGGTTAGGGTTAGGGTTAGGGTTAGGGTTAGGGTTAGGGTTAGGGTTAGGGTTAGGGTTGGGTTGGGTTAGGGTTAGGGTTAGGGTTAGGGTTAGGGTTAGGGTTAGGGTTAGGGTTAGGGTTAGGGTTAGGGTTAGGGTTAGGGTTAGGGTTAGGGTTAGGGTTAGGGTTAGGGTTAGGGTTAGGGTTAGGGTTAGGGTTAGGGTTAGGGTTAGGGTTAGGGTTAGGGTTAGGGTTAGGGTTAGGGTTAGGGTTAGGGTTAGGGTTAGGGTTAGGGTTAGGGTTAGGGTTAGGGTTAGGGTTAGGGTTAGGGTTAGGGTTAGGGTTAGGGTTAGGGTTAGGGTTAGGGTTAGGGTTAGGGTTAGGGTTAGGGTTAGGGTTAGGGTTAGGGTTAGGGTTAGGGTTAGGGTTAGGGTTAGGGTTAGGGTTAGGGTTAGGGTTAGGGTTAGGGTTAGGGTTAGGGTTAGGGTTAGGGTTAGGGTTAGGGTTAGGGTTAGGGTTAGGGTTAGGGTTAGGGTTAGGGTTAGGGTTAGGGTTAGGGTTAGGGTTAGGGTTAGGGTTAGGGTTAGGGTTAGGGTTAGGGTTAGGGTTAGGGTTAGGGTTAGGGTTAGGGTTAGGGTTAGGGTTAGGGTTAGGGTTAGGGTTAGGGTTAGGGTTAGGGTTAGGGTTAGGGTTAGGGTTAGGGTTAGGGTTAGGGTTAGGGTTAGGGTTAGGGTTAGGGTTAGGGTTAGGGTTAGGGTTAGGGTTAGGGTTAGGGTTAGGGTTAGGGTTAGGGTTAGGGTTAGGGTTAGGGTTAGGGTTAGGGTTAGGGTTAGGGTTAGGGTTAGGGTTAGGGTTAGGGTTAGGGTTAGGGTTAGGGTTAGGGTTAGGGTTAGGGTTAGGGTTAGGGTTAGGGTTAGGGTTAGGGTTAGGGTTAGGGTTAGGGTTAGGGTTAGGGTTAGGGTTAGGGTTAGGGTTAGGGTTAGGGTTAGGGTTAGGGTTAGGGTTAGGGTTAGGGTTAGGGTTAGGGTTAGGGTTAGGGTTAGGGTTAGGGTTAGGGTTAGGGTTAGGGTTAGGGTTAGGGTTAGGGTTAGGGTTAGGGTTAGGGTTAGGGTTAGGGTTAGGGTTAGGGTTAGGGTTAGGGTTAGGGTTAGGGTTAGGGTTAGGGTTAGGGTTAGGGTTAGGGGTTAGGGTTAGGGTTAGGGTTAGGGTTAGGGTTAGGGTTAGGGTTAGGGTTAGGGTTAGGGTTAGGGTTAGGGTTAGGGTTAGGGTTAGGGTTAGGGTTAGGGTTAGGGTTAGGGTTAGGGTTAGGGTTAGGGTTAGGGTTAGGGTTAGGGTTAGGGTTAGGGTTAGGGTTAGGGTTAGGGTTAGGGTTAGGGTTAGGGTTAGGGTTAGGGTTAGGGTTAGGGTTAGGGTTAGGGTTAGGGTTAGGGTTAGGGTTAGGGTTAGGGTTAGGGTTAGGGTTAGGGTTAGGGTTAGGGTTAGGGTTAGGGTTAGGGTTAGGGTTAGGGTTAGGGTTAGGGTTAGGGTTAGGGTTAGGGTTAGGGTTAGGGTTAGGGTTAGGGTTAGGGTTAGGGTTAGGGTTAGGGTTAGGGTTAGGGTTAGGGTTAGGGTTAGGGTTAGGGTTAGGGTTAGGGTTAGGGTTAGGGTTAGGGTTAGGGTTAGGGTTAGGGTTAGGGTTAGGGTTAGGGTTAGGGTTAGGGTTAGGGTTAGGGTTAGGGTTAGGGTTAGGGTTAGGGTTAGGGTTAGGGTTAGGGTTAGGGTTAGGGTTAGGGTTAGGGTTAGGGTTAGGGTTAGGGTTAGGGTTAGGGTTAGGGTTAGGGTTAGGGTTAGGGTTAGGGTTAGGGTTAGGGTTAGGGTTAGGGTTAGGGTTAGGGTTAGGGTTAGGGTTAGGGTTAGGGTTAGGGTTAGGGTTAGGGTTAGGGTTAGGGTTAGGGTTAGGGTTAGGGTTAGGGTTAGGGTTAGGGTTAGGGTTAGGGTTAGGGTTAGGGTTAGGGTTAGGGTTAGGGTTAGGGTTAGGGTTAGGGTTAGGGTTAGGGTTAGGGTTAGGGTTAGGGTTAGGGTTAGGGTTAGGGTTAGGGTTAGGGTTAGGGTTAGGGTTAGGGTTAGGGTTAGGGTTAGGGTTAGGGTTAGGGTTAGGGTTAGGGTTAGGGTTAGGGTTAGGGTTAGGGTTAGGGTTAGGGTTAGGGTTAGGGTTAGGGTTAGGGTTAGGGTTAGGGTTAGGGTTAGGGTTAGGGTTAGGGTTAGGGTTAGGGTTAGGGTTAGGGTTAGGGTTAGGGTTAGGGTTAGGGTTAGGGTTAGGGTTAGGGTTAGGGTTAGGGTTAGGGTTAGGGTTAGGGTTAGGGTTAGGGTTAGGGTTAGGGTTAGGGTTAGGGTTAGGGTTAGGGTTAGGGTTAGGGTTAGGGTTAGGGTTAGGGTTAGGGTTAGGGTTAGGGTTAGGGTTAGGGTTAGGGTTAGGGTTAGGGTTAGGGTTAGGGTTAGGGTTAGGGTTAGGGTTAGGGTTAGGGTTAGGGTTAGGGTTAGGGTTAGGGTTAGGGTTAGGGTTAGGGTTAGGGTTAGGGTTAGGGTTAGGGTTAGGGTTAGGGTTAGGGTTAGGGTTAGGGTTAGGGTTAGGGTTAGGGTTAGGGTTAGGGTTAGGGTTAGGGTTAGGGTTAGGGTTAGGGTTAGGGTTAGGGTTAGGGTTAGGGTTAGGGTTAGGGTTAGGGTTAGGGTTAGGGTTAGGGTTAGGGTTAGGGTTAGGGTTAGGGTTAGGGTTAGGGTTAGGGTTAGGGTTAGGGTTAGGGTTAGGGTTAGGGTTAGGGTTAGGGTTAGGGTTAGGGTTAGGGTTAGGGTTAGGGTTAGGGTTAGGGTTAGGGTTAGGGTTAGGGTTAGGGTTAGGGTTAGGGTTAGGGTTAGGGTTAGGGTTAGGGTTAGGGTTAGGGTTAGGGTTAGGGTTAGGGTTAGGGTTAGGGTTAGGGTTAGGGTTAGGGTTAGGGTTAGGGTTAGGGTTAGGGTTAGGGTTAGGGTTAGGGTTAGGGTTAGGGTTAGGGTTAGGGTTAGGGTTAGGGTTAGGGTTAGGGTTAGGGTTAGGGTTAGGGTTAGGGTTAGGGTTAGGGTTAGGGTTAGGGTTAGGGTTAGGGTTAGGGTTAGGGTTAGGGTTAGGGTTAGGGTTAGGGTTAGGGTTAGGGTTAGGGTTAGGGTTAGGGTTAGGGTTAGGGTTAGGGTTAGGGTTAGGGTTAGGGTTAGGGTTAGGGTTAGGGTTAGGGTTAGGGTTAGGGTTAGGGTTAGGGTTAGGGTTAGGGTTAGGGTTAGGGTTAGGGTTAGGGTTAGGGTTAGGGTTAGGGTTAGGGTTAGGGTTAGGGTTAGGGTTAGGGTTAGGGTTAGGGTTAGGGTTAGGGTTAGGGTTAGGGTTAGGGTTAGGGTTAGGGTTAGGGTTAGGGTTAGGGTTAGGGTTAGGGTTAGGGTTAGGGTTAGGGTTAGGGTTAGGGTTAGGGTTAGGGTTAGGGTTAGGGTTAGGGTTAGGGTTAGGGTTAGGGTTAGGGTTAGGGTTAGGGTTAGGGTTAGGGTTAGGGTTAGGGTTAGGGTTAGGGTTAGGGTTAGGGTTAGGGTTAGGGTTAGGGTTAGGGTTAGGGTTAGGGTTAGGGTTAGGGTTAGGGTTAGGGTTAGGGTTAGGGTTAGGGTTAGGGTTAGGGTTAGGGTTAGGGTTAGGGTTAGGGTTAGGGTTAGGGTTAGGGTTAGGGTTAGGGTTAGGGTTAGGGTTAGGGTTAGGGTTAGGGTTAGGGTTAGGGTTAGGGTTAGGGTTAGGGTTAGGGTTAGGGTTAGGGTTAGGGTTAGGGTTAGGGTTAGGGTTAGGGTTAGGGTTAGGGTTAGGGTTAGGGTTAGGGTTAGGGTTAGGGTTAGGGTTAGGGTTAGGGTTAGGGTTAGGGTTAGGGTTAGGGTTAGGGTTAGGGTTAGGGTTAGGGTTAGGGTTAGGGTTAGGGTTAGGGTTAGGGTTAGGGTTAGGGTTAGGGTTAGGGTTAGGGTTAGGGTTAGGGTTAGGGTTAGGGTTAGGGTTAGGGTTAGGGTTAGGGTTAGGGTTAGGGTTAGGGTTAGGGTTAGGGTTAGGGTTAGGGTTAGGGTTAGGGTTAGGGTTAGGGTTAGGGTTAGGGTTAGGGTTAGGGTTAGGGTTAGGGTTAGGGTTAGGGTTAGGGTTAGGGTTAGGGTTAGGGTTAGGGTTAGGGTTAGGGTTAGGGTTAGGGTTAGGGTTAGGGTTAGGGTTAGGGTTAGGGTTAGGGTTAGGGTTAGGGTTAGGGTTAGGGTTAGGGTTAGGGTTAGGGTTAGGGTTAGGGTTAGGGTTAGGGTTAGGGTTAGGGTTAGGGTTAGGGTTAGGGTTAGGGTTAGGGTTAGGGTTAGGGTTAGGGTTAGGGTTAGGGTTAGGGTTAGGGTTAGGGTTAGGGTTAGGGTTAGGGTTAGGGTTAGGGTTAGGGTTAGGGTTAGGGTTAGGGTTAGGGTTAGGGTTAGGGTTAGGGTTAGGGTTAGGGTTAGGGTTAGGGTTAGGGTTAGGGTTAGGGTTAGGGTTAGGGTTAGGGTTAGGGTTAGGGTTAGGGTTAGGGTTAGGGTTAGGGTTAGGGTTAGGGTTAGGGTTAGGGTTAGGGTTAGGGTTAGGGTTAGGGTTAGGGTTAGGGGTTAGGGTTAGGGTTAGGGTTAGGGTTAGGGTTAGGGTTAGGGTTAGGGTTAGGGTTAGGGTTAGGGTTAGGGTTAGGGTTAGGGTTAGGGTTAGGGTTAGGGTTAGGGTTAGGGTTAGGGTTAGGGTTAGGGTTAGGGTTAGGGTTAGGGTTAGGGTTAGGGTTAGGGTTAGGGTTAGGGTTAGGGTTAGGGTTAGGGTTAGGGTTAGGGTTAGGGTTAGGGTTAGGGTTAGGGTTAGGGTTAGGGTTAGGGTTAGGGTTAGGGTTAGGGTTAGGGTTAGGGTTAGGGTTAGGGTTAGGGTTAGGGTTAGGGTTAGGGTTAGGGTTAGGGTTAGGGTTAGGGTTAGGGTTAGGGTTAGGGTTAGGGTTAGGGTTAGGGTTAGGGTTAGGGTTAGGGTTAGGGTTAGGGTTAGGGTTAGGGTTAGGGTTAGGGTTAGGGTTAGGGTTAGGGTTAGGGTTAGGGTTAGGGTTAGGGTTAGGGTTAGGGTTAGGGTTAGGGTTAGGGTTAGGGTTAGGGTTAGGGTTAGGGTTAGGGTTAGGGTTAGGGTTAGGGTTAGGGTTAGGGTTAGGGTTAGGGTTAGGGTTAGGGTTAGGGTTAGGGTTAGGGTTAGGGTTAGGGTTAGGGTTAGGGTTAGGGTTAGGGTTAGGGTTAGGGTTAGGGTTAGGGTTAGGGTTAGGGTTAGGGTTAGGGTTAGGGTTAGGGTTAGGGTTAGGGTTAGGGTTAGGGTTAGGGTTAGGGTTAGGGTTAGGGTTAGGGTTAGGGTTAGGGTTAGGGTTAGGGTTAGGGTTAGGGTTAGGGTTAGGGTTAGGGTTAGGGTTAGGGTTAGGGTTAGGGTTAGGGTTAGGGTTAGGGTTAGGGTTAGGGTTAGGGTTAGGGTTAGGGTTAGGGTTAGGGTTAGGGTTAGGGTTAGGGTTAGGGTTAGGGTTAGGGTTAGGGTTAGGGTTAGGGTTAGGGTTAGGGTTAGGGTTAGGGTTAGGGTTAGGGTTAGGGTTAGGGTTAGGGTTAGGGTTAGGGTTAGGGTTAGGGTTAGGGTTAGGGTTAGGGTTAGGGTTAGGGTTAGGGTTAGGGTTAGGGTTAGGGTTAGGGTTAGGGTTAGGGTTAGGGTTAGGGTTAGGGTTAGGGTTAGGGTTAGGGTTAGGGTTAGGGTTAGGGTTAGGGTTAGGGTTAGGGTTAGGGTTAGGGTTAGGGTTAGGGTTAGGGTTAGGGTTAGGGTTAGGGTTAGGGTTAGGGTTAGGGTTAGGGTTAGGGTTAGGGTTAGGGTTAGGGTTAGGGTTAGGGTTAGGGTTAGGGTTAGGGTTAGGGTTAGGGTTAGGGTTAGGGTTAGGGTTAGGGTTAGGGTTAGGGTTAGGGTTAGGGTTAGGGTTAGGGTTAGGGTTAGGGTTAGGGTTAGGGTTAGGGTTAGGGTTAGGGTTAGGGTTAGGGTTAGGGTTAGGGTTAGGGTTAGGGTTAGGGTTAGGGTTAGGGTTAGGGTTAGGGTTAGGGTTAGGGTTAGGGTTAGGGTTAGGGTTAGGGTTAGGGTTAGGGTTAGGGTTAGGGTTAGGGTTAGGGTTAGGGTTAGGGTTAGGGTTAGGGTTAGGGTTAGGGTTAGGGTTAGGGTTAGGGTTAGGGTTAGGGTTAGGGTTAGGGTTAGGGTTAGGGTTAGGGTTAGGGTTAGGGTTAGGGTTAGGGTTAGGGTTAGGGTTAGGGTTAGGGTTAGGGTTAGGGTTAGGGTTAGGGTTAGGGTTAGGGTTAGGGTTAGGGTTAGGGTTAGGGTTAGGGTTAGGGTTAGGGTTAGGGTTAGGGTTAGGGTTAGGGTTAGGGTTAGGGTTAGGGTTAGGGTTAGGGTTAGGGTTAGGGTTAGGGTTAGGGTTAGGGTTAGGGTTAGGGTTAGGGTTAGGGTTAGGGTTAGGGTTAGGGTTAGGGTTAGGGTTAGGGTTAGGGTTAGGGTTAGGGTTAGGGTTAGGGTTAGGGTTAGGGTTAGGGTTAGGGTTAGGGTTAGGGTTAGGGTTAGGGTTAGGGTTAGGGTTAGGGTTAGGGTTAGGGTTAGGGTTAGGGTTAGGGTTAGGGTTAGGGTTAGGGTTAGGGTTAGGGTTAGGGTTAGGGTTAGGGTTAGGGTTAGGGTTAGGGTTAGGGTTAGGGTTAGGGTTAGGGTTAGGGTTAGGGTTAGGGTTAGGGTTAGGGTTAGGGTTAGGGTTAGGGTTAGGGTTAGGGTTAGGGTTAGGGTTAGGGTTAGGGTTAGGGTTAGGGTTAGGGTTAGGGTTAGGGTTAGGGTTAGGGTTAGGGTTAGGGTTAGGGTTAGGGTTAGGGTTAGGGTTAGGGTTAGGGTTAGGGTTAGGGTTAGGGTTAGGGTTAGGGTTAGGGTTAGGGTTAGGGTTAGGGTTAGGGTTAGGGTTAGGGTTAGGGTTAGGGTTAGGGTTAGGGTTAGGGTTAGGGTTAGGGTTAGGGT
>NW_026708769.1:25000-35690 GCF_902713425.1 Acipenser ruthenus
AGGGTTAGGGTTAGGGTTAGGGTTAGGGTTAGGGTTAGGGTTAGGGTTAGGGTTAGGGTTAGGGTTAGGGTTAGGGTTAGGGTTAGGGTTAGGGTTAGGGTTAGGGTTAGGGTTAGGGTTAGGGTTAGGGTTAGGGTTAGGGTTAGGGTTAGGGTTAGGGTTAGGGTTAGGGTTAGGGTTAGGGTTAGGGTTAGGGTTAGGGTTAGGGTTAGGGTTAGGGTTAGGGTTAGGGTTAGGGTTAGGGTTAGGGTTAGGGTTAGGGTTAGGGTTAGGGTTAGGGTTAGGGTTAGGGTTAGGGTTAGGGTTAGGGTTAGGGTTAGGGTTAGGGTTAGGGTTAGGGTTAGGGTTAGGGTTAGGGTTAGGGTTAGGGTTAGGGTTAGGGTTAGGGTTAGGGTTAGGGTTAGGGTTAGGGTTAGGGTTAGGGTTAGGGTTAGGGTTAGGGTTAGGGTTAGGGTTAGGGTTAGGGTTAGGGTTAGGGTTAGGGTTAGGGTTAGGGTTAGGGTTAGGGTTAGGGTTAGGGTTAGGGTTAGGGTTAGGGTTAGGGTTAGGGTTAGGGTTAGGGTTAGGGTTAGGGTTAGGGTTAGGGTTAGGGTTAGGGTTAGGGTTAGGGTTAGGGTTAGGGTTAGGGTTAGGGTTAGGGTTAGGGTTAGGGTTAGGGTTAGGGTTAGGGTTAGGGTTAGGGTTAGGGTTAGGGTTAGGGTTAGGGTTAGGGTTAGGGTTAGGGTTAGGGTTAGGGTTAGGGTTAGGGTTAGGGTTAGGGTTAGGGTTAGGGTTAGGGTTAGGGTTAGGGTTAGGGTTAGGGTTAGGGTTAGGGTTAGGGTTAGGGTTAGGGTTAGGGTTAGGGTTAGGGTTAGGGTTAGGGTTAGGGTTAGGGTTAGGGTTAGGGTTAGGGTTAGGGTTAGGGTTAGGGTTAGGGTTAGGGTTAGGGTTAGGGTTAGGGTTAGGGTTAGGGTTAGGGTTAGGGTTAGGGTTAGGGTTAGGGTTAGGGTTAGGGTTAGGGTTAGGGTTAGGGTTAGGGTTAGGGTTAGGGTTAGGGTTAGGGTTAGGGTTAGGGTTAGGGTTAGGGTTAGGGTTAGGGTTAGGGTTAGGGTTAGGGTTAGGGTTAGGGTTAGGGTTAGGGTTAGGGTTAGGGTTAGGGTTAGGGTTAGGGTTAGGGTTAGGGTTAGGGTTAGGGTTAGGGTTAGGGTTAGGGTTAGGGTTAGGGTTAGGGTTAGGGTTAGGGTTAGGGTTAGGGTTAGGGTTAGGGTTAGGGTTAGGGTTAGGGTTAGGGTTAGGGTTAGGGTTAGGGTTAGGGTTAGGGTTAGGGTTAGGGTTAGGGTTAGGGTTAGGGTTAGGGTTAGGGTTAGGGTTAGGGTTAGGGTTAGGGTTAGGGTTAGGGTTAGGGTTAGGGTTAGGGTTAGGGTTAGGGTTAGGGTTAGGGTTAGGGTTAGGGTTAGGGTTAGGGTTAGGGTTAGGGTTAGGGTTAGGGTTAGGGTTAGGGTTAGGGTTAGGGTTAGGGTTAGGGTTAGGGTTAGGGTTAGGGTTAGGGTTAGGGTTAGGGTTAGGGTTAGGGTTAGGGTTAGGGTTAGGGTTAGGGTTAGGGTTAGGGTTAGGGTTAGGGTTAGGGTTAGGGTTAGGGTTAGGGTTAGGGTTAGGGTTAGGGTTAGGGTTAGGGTTAGGGTTAGGGTTAGGGTTAGGGTTAGGGTTAGGGTTAGGGTTAGGGTTAGGGTTAGGGTTAGGGTTAGGGTTAGGGTTAGGGTTAGGGTTAGGGTTAGGGTTAGGGTTAGGGTTAGGGTTAGGGTTAGGGTTAGGGTTAGGGTTAGGGTTAGGGTTAGGGTTAGGGTTAGGGTTAGGGTTAGGGTTAGGGTTAGGGTTAGGGTTAGGGTTAGGGTTAGGGTTAGGGTTAGGGTTAGGGTTAGGGTTAGGGTTAGGGTTAGGGTTAGGGTTAGGGTTAGGGTTAGGGTTAGGGTTAGGGTTAGGGTTAGGGTTAGGGTTAGGGTTAGGGTTAGGGTTAGGGTTAGGGTTAGGGTTAGGGTTAGGGTTAGGGTTAGGGTTAGGGTTAGGGTTAGGGTTAGGGTTAGGGTTAGGGTTAGGGTTAGGGTTAGGGTTAGGGTTAGGGTTAGGGTTAGGGTTAGGGTTAGGGTTAGGGTTAGGGTTAGGGTTAGGGTTAGGGTTAGGGTTAGGGTTAGGGTTAGGGTTAGGGTTAGGGTTAGGGTTAGGGTTAGGGTTAGGGTTAGGGTTAGGGTTAGGGTTAGGGTTAGGGTTAGGGTTAGGGTTAGGGTTAGGGTTAGGGTTAGGGTTAGGGTTAGGGTTAGGGTTAGGGTTAGGGTTAGGGTTAGGGTTAGGGTTAGGGTTAGGGTTAGGGTTAGGGTTAGGGTTAGGGTTAGGGTTAGGGTTAGGGTTAGGGTTAGGGTTAGGGTTAGGGTTAGGGTTAGGGTTAGGGTTAGGGTTAGGGTTAGGGTTAGGGTTAGGGTTAGGGTTAGGGTTAGGGTTAGGGTTAGGGTTAGGGTTAGGGTTAGGGTTAGGGTTAGGGTTAGGGTTAGGGTTAGGGTTAGGGTTAGGGTTAGGGTTAGGGTTAGGGTTAGGGTTAGGGTTAGGGTTAGGGTTAGGGTTAGGGTTAGGGTTAGGGTTAGGGTTAGGGTTAGGGTTAGGGTTAGGGTTAGGGTTAGGGTTAGGGTTAGGGTTAGGGTTAGGGTTAGGGTTAGGGTTAGGGTTAGGGTTAGGGTTAGGGTTAGGGTTAGGGTTAGGGTTAGGGTTAGGGTTAGGGTTAGGGTTAGGGTTAGGGTTAGGGTTAGGGTTAGGGTTAGGGTTAGGGTTAGGGTTAGGGTTAGGGTTAGGGTTAGGGTTAGGGTTAGGGTTAGGGTTAGGGTTAGGGTTAGGGTTAGGGTTAGGGTTAGGGTTAGGGTTAGGGTTAGGGTTAGGGTTAGGGTTAGGGTTAGGGTTAGGGTTAGGGTTAGGGTTAGGGTTAGGGTTAGGGTTAGGGTTAGGGTTAGGGTTAGGGTTAGGGTTAGGGTTAGGGTTAGGGTTAGGGTTAGGGTTAGGGTTAGGGTTAGGGTTAGGGTTAGGGTTAGGGTTAGGGTTAGGGTTAGGGTTAGGGTTAGGGTTAGGGTTAGGGTTAGGGTTAGGGTTAGGGTTAGGGTTAGGGTTAGGGTTAGGGTTAGGGTTAGGGTTAGGGTTAGGGTTAGGGTTAGGGTTAGGGTTAGGGTTAGGGTTAGGGTTAGGGTTAGGGTTAGGGTTAGGGTTAGGGTTAGGGTTAGGGTTAGGGTTAGGGTTAGGGTTAGGGTTAGGGTTAGGGTTAGGGTTAGGGTTAGGGTTAGGGTTAGGGTTAGGGTTAGGGTTAGGGTTAGGGTTAGGGTTAGGGTTAGGGTTAGGGTTAGGGTTAGGGTTAGGGTTAGGGTTAGGGTTAGGGTTAGGGTTAGGGTTAGGGTTAGGGTTAGGGTTAGGGTTAGGGTTAGGGTTAGGGTTAGGGTTAGGGTTAGGGTTAGGGTTAGGGTTAGGGTTAGGGTTAGGGTTAGGGTTAGGGTTAGGGTTAGGGTTAGGGTTAGGGTTAGGGTTAGGGTTAGGGTTAGGGTTAGGGTTAGGGTTAGGGTTAGGGTTAGGGTTAGGGTTAGGGTTAGGGTTAGGGTTAGGGTTAGGGTTAGGGTTAGGGTTAGGGTTAGGGTTAGGGTTAGGGTTAGGGTTAGGGTTAGGGTTAGGGTTAGGGTTAGGGTTAGGGTTAGGGTTAGGGTTAGGGTTAGGGTTAGGGTTAGGGTTAGGGTTAGGGTTAGGGTTAGGGTTAGGGTTAGGGTTAGGGTTAGGGTTAGGGTTAGGGTTAGGGTTAGGGTTAGGGTTAGGGTTAGGGTTAGGGTTAGGGTTAGGGTTAGGGTTAGGGTTAGGGTTAGGGTTAGGGTTAGGGTTAGGGTTAGGGTTAGGGTTAGGGTTAGGGTTAGGGTTAGGGTTAGGGTTAGGGTTAGGGTTAGGGTTAGGGTTAGGGTTAGGGTTAGGGTTAGGGTTAGGGTTAGGGTTAGGGTTAGGGTTAGGGTTAGGGTTAGGGTTAGGGTTAGGGTTAGGGTTAGGGTTAGGGTTAGGGTTAGGGTTAGGGTTAGGGTTAGGGTTAGGGTTAGGGTTAGGGTTAGGGTTAGGGTTAGGGTTAGGGTTAGGGTTAGGGTTAGGGTTAGGGTTAGGGTTAGGGTTAGGGTTAGGGTTAGGGTTAGGGTTAGGGTTAGGGTTAGGGTTAGGGTTAGGGTTAGGGTTAGGGTTAGGGTTAGGGTTAGGGTTAGGGTTAGGGTTAGGGTTAGGGTTAGGGTTAGGGTTAGGGTTAGGGTTAGGGTTAGGGTTAGGGTTAGGGTTAGGGTTAGGGTTAGGGTTAGGGTTAGGGTTAGGGTTAGGGTTAGGGTTAGGGTTAGGGTTAGGGTTAGGGTTAGGGTTAGGGTTAGGGTTAGGGTTAGGGTTAGGGTTAGGGTTAGGGTTAGGGTTAGGGTTAGGGTTAGGGTTAGGGTTAGGGTTAGGGTTAGGGTTAGGGTTAGGGTTAGGGTTAGGGTTAGGGTTAGGGTTAGGGTTAGGGTTAGGGTTAGGGTTAGGGTTAGGGTTAGGGTTAGGGTTAGGGTTAGGGTTAGGGTTAGGGTTAGGGTTAGGGTTAGGGTTAGGGTTAGGGTTAGGGTTAGGGTTAGGGTTAGGGTTAGGGTTAGGGTTAGGGTTAGGGTTAGGGTTAGGGTTAGGGTTAGGGTTAGGGTTAGGGTTAGGGTTAGGGTTAGGGTTAGGGTTAGGGTTAGGGTTAGGGTTAGGGTTAGGGTTAGGGTTAGGGTTAGGGTTAGGGTTAGGGTTAGGGTTAGGGTTAGGGTTAGGGTTAGGGTTAGGGTTAGGGTTAGGGTTAGGGTTAGGGTTAGGGTTAGGGTTAGGGTTAGGGTTAGGGTTAGGGTTAGGGTTAGGGTTAGGGTTAGGGTTAGGGTTAGGGTTAGGGTTAGGGTTAGGGTTAGGGTTAGGGTTAGGGTTAGGGTTAGGGTTAGGGTTAGGGTTAGGGTTAGGGTTAGGGTTAGGGTTAGGGTTAGGGTTAGGGTTAGGGTTAGGGTTAGGGTTAGGGTTAGGGTTAGGGTTAGGGTTAGGGTTAGGGTTAGGGTTAGGGTTAGGGTTAGGGTTAGGGTTAGGGTTAGGGTTAGGGTTAGGGTTAGGGTTAGGGTTAGGGTTAGGGTTAGGGTTAGGGTTAGGGTTAGGGTTAGGGTTAGGGTTAGGGTTAGGGTTAGGGTTAGGGTTAGGGTTAGGGTTAGGGTTAGGGTTAGGGTTAGGGTTAGGGTTAGGGTTAGGGTTAGGGTTAGGGTTAGGGTTAGGGTTAGGGTTAGGGTTAGGGTTAGGGTTAGGGTTAGGGTTAGGGTTAGGGTTAGGGTTAGGGTTAGGGTTAGGGTTAGGGTTAGGGTTAGGGTTAGGGTTAGGGTTAGGGTTAGGGTTAGGGTTAGGGTTAGGGTTAGGGTTAGGGTTAGGGTTAGGGTTAGGGTTAGGGTTAGGGTTAGGGTTAGGGTTAGGGTTAGGGTTAGGGTTAGGGTTAGGGTTAGGGTTAGGGTTAGGGTTAGGGTTAGGGTTAGGGTTAGGGTTAGGGTTAGGGTTAGGGTTAGGGTTAGGGTTAGGGTTAGGGTTAGGGTTAGGGTTAGGGTTAGGGTTAGGGTTAGGGTTAGGGTTAGGGTTAGGGTTAGGGTTAGGGTTAGGGTTAGGGTTAGGGTTAGGGTTAGGGTTAGGGTTAGGGTTAGGGTTAGGGTTAGGGTTAGGGTTAGGGTTAGGGTTAGGGTTAGGGTTAGGGTTAGGGTTAGGGTTAGGGTTAGGGTTAGGGTTAGGGTTAGGGTTAGGGTTAGGGTTAGGGTTAGGGTTAGGGTTAGGGTTAGGGTTAGGGTTAGGGTTAGGGTTAGGGTTAGGGTTAGGGTTAGGGTTAGGGTTAGGGTTAGGGTTAGGGTTAGGGTTAGGGTTAGGGTTAGGGTTAGGGTTAGGGTTAGGGTTAGGGTTAGGGTTAGGGTTAGGGTTAGGGTTAGGGTTAGGGTTAGGGTTAGGGTTAGGGTTAGGGTTAGGGTTAGGGTTAGGGTTAGGGTTAGGGTTAGGGTTAGGGTTAGGGTTAGGGTTAGGGTTAGGGTTAGGGTTAGGGTTAGGGTTAGGGTTAGGGTTAGGGTTAGGGTTAGGGTTAGGGTTAGGGTTAGGGTTAGGGTTAGGGTTAGGGTTAGGGTTAGGGTTAGGGTTAGGGTTAGGGTTAGGGTTAGGGTTAGGGTTAGGGTTAGGGTTAGGGTTAGGGTTAGGGTTAGGGTTAGGGTTAGGGTTAGGGTTAGGGTTAGGGTTAGGGTTAGGGTTAGGGTTAGGGTTAGGGTTAGGGTTAGGGTTAGGGTTAGGGTTAGGGTTAGGGTTAGGGTTAGGGTTAGGGTTAGGGTTAGGGTTAGGGTTAGGGTTAGGGTTAGGGTTAGGGTTAGGGTTAGGGTTAGGGTTAGGGTTAGGGTTAGGGTTAGGGTTAGGGTTAGGGTTAGGGTTAGGGTTAGGGTTAGGGTTAGGGTTAGGGTTAGGGTTAGGGTTAGGGTTAGGGTTAGGGTTAGGGTTAGGGTTAGGGTTAGGGTTAGGGTTAGGGTTAGGGTTAGGGTTAGGGTTAGGGTTAGGGTTAGGGTTAGGGTTAGGGTTAGGGTTAGGGTTAGGGTTAGGGTTAGGGTTAGGGTTAGGGTTAGGGTTAGGGTTAGGGTTAGGGTTAGGGTTAGGGTTAGGGTTAGGGTTAGGGTTAGGGTTAGGGTTAGGGTTAGGGTTAGGGTTAGGGTTAGGGTTAGGGTTAGGGTTAGGGTTAGGGTTAGGGTTAGGGTTAGGGTTAGGGTTAGGGTTAGGGTTAGGGTTAGGGTTAGGGTTAGGGTTAGGGTTAGGGTTAGGGTTAGGGTTAGGGTTAGGGTTAGGGTTAGGGTTAGGGTTAGGGTTAGGGTTAGGGTTAGGGTTAGGGTTAGGGTTAGGGTTAGGGTTAGGGTTAGGGTTAGGGTTAGGGTTAGGGTTAGGGTTAGGGTTAGGGTTAGGGTTAGGGTTAGGGTTAGGGTTAGGGTTAGGGTTAGGGTTAGGGTTAGGGTTAGGGTTAGGGTTAGGGTTAGGGTTAGGGTTAGGGTTAGGGTTAGGGTTAGGGTTAGGGTTAGGGTTAGGGTTAGGGTTAGGGTTAGGGTTAGGGTTAGGGTTAGGGTTAGGGTTAGGGTTAGGGTTAGGGTTAGGGTTAGGGTTAGGGTTAGGGTTAGGGTTAGGGTTAGGGTTAGGGTTAGGGTTAGGGTTAGGGTTAGGGTTAGGGTTAGGGTTAGGGTTAGGGTTAGGGTTAGGGTTAGGGTTAGGGTTAGGGTTAGGGTTAGGGTTAGGGTTAGGGTTAGGGTTAGGGTTAGGGTTAGGGTTAGGGTTAGGGTTAGGGTTAGGGTTAGGGTTAGGGTTAGGGTTAGGGTTAGGGTTAGGGTTAGGGTTAGGGTTAGGGTTAGGGTTAGGGTTAGGGTTAGGGTTAGGGTTAGGGTTAGGGTTAGGGTTAGGGTTAGGGTTAGGGTTAGGGTTAGGGTTAGGGTTAGGGTTAGGGTTAGGGTTAGGGTTAGGGTTAGGGTTAGGGTTAGGGTTAGGGTTAGGGTTAGGGTTAGGGTTAGGGTTAGGGTTAGGGTTAGGGTTAGGGTTAGGGTTAGGGTTAGGGTTAGGGTTAGGGTTAGGGTTAGGGTTAGGGTTAGGGTTAGGGTTAGGGTTAGGGTTAGGGTTAGGGTTAGGGTTAGGGTTAGGGTTAGGGTTAGGGTTAGGGTTAGGGTTAGGGTTAGGGTTAGGGTTAGGGTTAGGGTTAGGGTTAGGGTTAGGGTTAGGGTTAGGGTTAGGGTTAGGGTTAGGGTTAGGGTTAGGGTTAGGGTTAGGGTTAGGGTTAGGGTTAGGGTTAGGGTTAGGGTTAGGGTTAGGGTTAGGGTTAGGGTTAGGGTTAGGGTTAGGGTTAGGGTTAGGGTTAGGGTTAGGGTTAGGGTTAGGGTTAGGGTTAGGGTTAGGGTTAGGGTTAGGGTTAGGGTTAGGGTTAGGGTTAGGGTTAGGGTTAGGGTTAGGGTTAGGGTTAGGGTTAGGGTTAGGGTTAGGGTTAGGGTTAGGGTTAGGGTTAGGGTTAGGGTTAGGGTTAGGGTTAGGGTTAGGGTTAGGGTTAGGGTTAGGGTTAGGGTTAGGGTTAGGGTTAGGGTTAGGGTTAGGGTTAGGGTTAGGGTTAGGGTTAGGGTTAGGGTTAGGGTTAGGGTTAGGGTTAGGGTTAGGGTTAGGGTTAGGGTTAGGGTTAGGGTTAGGGTTAGGGTTAGGGTTAGGGTTAGGGTTAGGGTTAGGGTTAGGGTTAGGGTTAGGGTTAGGGTTAGGGTTAGGGTTAGGGTTAGGGTTAGGGTTAGGGTTAGGGTTAGGGTTAGGGTTAGGGTTAGGGTTAGGGTTAGGGTTAGGGTTAGGGTTAGGGTTAGGGTTAGGGTTAGGGTTAGGGTTAGGGTTAGGGTTAGGGTTAGGGTTAGGGTTAGGGTTAGGGTTAGGGTTAGGGTTAGGGTTAGGGTTAGGGTTAGGGTTAGGGTTAGGGTTAGGGTTAGGGTTAGGGTTAGGGTTAGGGTTAGGGTTAGGGTTAGGGTTAGGGTTAGGGTTAGGGTTAGGGTTAGGGTTAGGGTTAGGGTTAGGGTTAGGGTTAGGGTTAGGGTTAGGGTTAGGGTTAGGGTTAGGGTTAGGGTTAGGGTTAGGGTTAGGGTTAGGGTTAGGGTTAGGGTTAGGGTTAGGGTTAGGGTTAGGGTTAGGGTTAGGGTTAGGGTTAGGGTTAGGGTTAGGGTTAGGGTTAGGGTTAGGGTTAGGGTTAGGGTTAGGGTTAGGGTTAGGGTTAGGGTTAGGGTTAGGGTTAGGGTTAGGGTTAGGGTTAGGGTTAGGGTTAGGGTTAGGGTTAGGGTTAGGGTTAGGGTTAGGGTTAGGGTTAGGGTTAGGGTTAGGGTTAGGGTTAGGGTTAGGGTTAGGGTTAGGGTTAGGGTTAGGGTTAGGGTTAGGGTTAGGGTTAGGGTTAGGGTTAGGGTTAGGGTTAGGGTTAGGGTTAGGGTTAGGGTTAGGGTTAGGGTTAGGGTTAGGGTTAGGGTTAGGGTTAGGGTTAGGGTTAGGGTTAGGGTTAGGGTTAGGGTTAGGGTTAGGGTTAGGGTTAGGGTTAGGGTTAGGGTTAGGGTTAGGGTTAGGGTTAGGGTTAGGGTTAGGGTTAGGGTTAGGGTTAGGGTTAGGGTTAGGGTTAGGGTTAGGGTTAGGGTTAGGGTTAGGGTTAGGGTTAGGGTTAGGGTTAGGGTTAGGGTTAGGGTTAGGGTTAGGGTTAGGGTTAGGGTTAGGGTTAGGGTTAGGGTTAGGGTTAGGGTTAGGGTTAGGGTTAGGGTTAGGGTTAGGGTTAGGGTTAGGGTTAGGGTTAGGGTTAGGGTTAGGGTTAGGGTTAGGGTTAGGGTTAGGGTTAGGGTTAGGGTTAGGGTTAGGGTTAGGGTTAGGGTTAGGGTTAGGGTTAGGGTTAGGGTTAGGGTTAGGGTTAGGGTTAGGGTTAGGGTTAGGGTTAGGGTTAGGGTTAGGGTTAGGGTTAGGGTTAGGGTTAGGGTTAGGGTTAGGGTTAGGGTTAGGGTTAGGGTTAGGGTTAGGGTTAGGGTTAGGGTTAGGGTTAGGGTTAGGGTTAGGGTTAGGGTTAGGGTTAGGGTTAGGGTTAGGGTTAGGGTTAGGGTTAGGGTTAGGGTTAGGGTTAGGGTTAGGGTTAGGGTTAGGGTTAGGGTTAGGGTTAGGGTTAGGGTTAGGGTTAGGGTTAGGGTTAGGGTTAGGGTTAGGGTTAGGGTTAGGGTTAGGGTTAGGGTTAGGGTTAGGGTTAGGGTTAGGGTTAGGGTTAGGGTTAGGGTTAGGGTTAGGGTTAGGGTTAGGGTTAGGGTTAGGGTTAGGGTTAGGGTTAGGGTTAGGGTTAGGGTTAGGGTTAGGGTTAGGGTTAGGGTTAGGGTTAGGGTTAGGGTTAGGGTTAGGGTTAGGGTTAGGGTTAGGGTTAGGGTTAGGGTTAGGGTTAGGGTTAGGGTTAGGGTTAGGGTTAGGGTTAGGGTTAGGGTTAGGGTTAGGGTTAGGGTTAGGGTTAGGGTTAGGGTTAGGGTTAGGGTTAGGGTTAGGGTTAGGGTTAGGGTTAGGGTTAGGGTTAGGGTTAGGGTTAGGGTTAGGGTTAGGGTTAGGGTTAGGGTTAGGGTTAGGGTTAGGGTTAGGGTTAGGGTTAGGGTTAGGGTTAGGGTTAGGGTTAGGGTTAGGGTTAGGGTTAGGGTTAGGGTTAGGGTTAGGGTTAGGGTTAGGGTTAGGGTTAGGGTTAGGGTTAGGGTTAGGGTTAGGGTTAGGGTTAGGGTTAGGGTTAGGGTTAGGGTTAGGGTTAGGGTTAGGGTTAGGGTTAGGGTTAGGGTTAGGGTTAGGGTTAGGGTTAGGGTTAGGGTTAGGGTTAGGGTTAGGGTTAGGGTTAGGGTTAGGGTTAGGGTTAGGGTTAGGGTTAGGGTTAGGGTTAGGGTTAGGGTTAGGGTTAGGGTTAGGGTTAGGGTTAGGGTTAGGGTTAGGGTTAGGGTTAGGGTTAGGGTTAGGGTTAGGGTTAGGGTTAGGGTTAGGGTTAGGGTTAGGGTTAGGGTTAGGGTTAGGGTTAGGGTTAGGGTTAGGGTTAGGGTTAGGGTTAGGGTTAGGGTTAGGGTTAGGGTTAGGGTTAGGGTTAGGGTTAGGGTTAGGGTTAGGGTTAGGGTTAGGGTTAGGGTTAGGG
>NW_026708770.1:0-35681 GCF_902713425.1 Acipenser ruthenus
ACAGCGATGAATGAATTCATTCAATGCACGCCCCCCCCCGGGTGCACGAGTGTTATGGGTCCCGGCTATCGTTCCCCGAGCTCGGCTGAACACTTGCGGCGTCCCCCGGGGGACCTGCACGGCGGTTAGCCCTGGTCCCGCGTCCCGTGTGAACAGCGATGAATGAATTCATTCAATGCACGCCCCCCCCCCGGGTGCACGAGTGTTATGAAGCCGGGCTATCGTTCCCCGAGCTCGGCTGAACACTTGCGGCGTCCCCCGGGGGACCTGCACGGCGGTTAGCCCTGGTCCCGCGTCCCGTGTGAACAGCGATGAATGAATTCATTCAATGCACGCCCCCCCCCGGGTGCACGAGTGTTATGGGTCCCGGCTGGAGATCCGCGAGCTCGGCTGAACACCTGCGCAAGCGCCGCTGCGGAGACCCGTTAGAAGCAGCCCCGAAGGCCAGCGAAAATAGCCGAGAGTTAAGCCCCTCCCCGCCGTGGCTTCGTCAGCCACTCGCCGCTTCAAGAGGGACGGGCCTCTGGTCATGTCATGTCATAAATCACATGACCAGAGGCCCGCCCAACCTGACGTTGCGGAAGTTTGCCGAAGACACAGCGGGGAGAGGCTTAACTCTCGGCTATTTTCGGACTCGGCGAGAAGGCAGCAGGACGCTCTATTCACGGCTAACTCCCCGCGGTCCCCTCTGACCGATCGGAGCCGGTTTAGCGCTCCAGGCAGTCGGATACTTTAGCGCCTCAGCAGCGGGGGCGACGACCTCTAACATTCCCCGGGGAGCTGCCCGAGTGTAAGGCCGGGACCCCCGTCTGCTGGGGGAAAAAAATACCTGCACGTCCCCCCCGTGTGCACGGGTGTTATGAGCTCGGGCTGAACACTTGCTCGTCCCCCCCGCCCCCGGGGAGCTGCACGGCGGAACAGCGATGAATGAATTCATTAAATGCACTTTCCCCCCGGGTGCACGAGTGTTATGGGTCCCGGCTGGAGATCCGCGAGCTCGGCTGAACACTTGCGGCGTCCCCCGGGGGACCTGCACGGCGGTTAGCCCTGGTCCCGCGTCCCGTGTGAACAGCGATGAATGAATTCATTCAATGCACTTTCCCCCCCGGGTGCACGAGTGTTATGAAGCCGGGCTATCGTTCCCCGAGCTCGGCTGAACACTTGCGGCGTCCCCCGGGGGACCTGCACGGCGGTTAGCCCTGGTCCCGCGTCCCGTGTGAACAGCGATGAATGAATTCATTCAATGCACGCCCCCCCCCGGGTGCACGAGTGTTATGGGTCCCGGCTATCGTTCCCCGAGCTCGGCTGAACACTTGCGGCGTCCCCCGGGGGACCTGCACGGCGGTTAGCCCTGGTCCCGCGTCCCGTGTGAACAGCGATGAATGAATTCATTCAATGCACGCCCCCCCCCCGGGTGCACGAGTGTTATGAAGCCGGGCTATCGTTCCCCGAGCTCGGCTGAACACTTGCGGCGTCCCCCGGGGGACCTGCACGGCGGTTAGCCCTGGTCCCGCGTCCCGTGTGAACAGCGATGAATGAATTCATTCAATGCACGCCCCCCCCCCGGGTGCACGAGTGTTATGGGTCCCGGCTATCGTTCCCCGAGCTCGGCTGAACACTTGCGGCGTCCCCCGGGGGACCTGCACGGCGGTTAGCCCTGGTCCCGCGTCCCGTGTGAACAGCGATGAATGAATTCATTCAATGCACGCCCCCCCCCGGGTGCACGAGTGTTATGAAGCCGGGCTATCGTTCCCCGAGCTCGGCTGAACACTTGCGGCGTCCCCCCGGGGGACCTGCACGGCGGTTAGCCCTGGTCCCGCGTCCCGTGTGAACAGCGATGAATGAATTCATTCAATGCACGCCCCCCCCCCCGGGTGCACGAGTGTTATGGGTCCCGGCTGGAGATCCGCGAGCTCGGCTGAACACCTGCGCAAGCGCCGCTGCGGAGACCCGTTAGAAGCAGCCCCGAAGGCCAGCGAAAATAGCCGAGAGTTAAGCCCCTCCCCGCCGTGGCTTCGTCAGCCACTCACCGCTTCAAGAGGGACGGGCCTCTGGTCATGTCATGTCATAAATCACATGACCAGAGGCCCGCCCAACCTGACGTTGCGGAAGTTTGCCGAAGACACAGCGGGGAGAGGCTTAACTCTCGGCTATTTTCGGACTCGGCGAGAAGGCAGCAGGACGCTCTATTCACGGCTAACTCCCCGCGGTCCCCTCTGACCGATCGGAGCCGGTTTAGCGCTCCAGGCAGTCGGATACTTTAGCGCCTCAGCAGCGGGGGCGACGACCTCTAACATTCCCCGGGGAGCTGCCCGAGTGTAAGGCCGGGACCCCCGTCTGCTGGGGGAAAAAAATACCTGCACGTCCCCCCCGTGTGCACGGGTGTTATGAGCTCGGGCTGAACACTTGCTCGTCCCCCCCGCCCCCGGGGAGCTGCACGGCGGAACAGCGATGAATGAATTCATTAAATGCACTTTCCCCCCGGGTGCACGAGTGTTATGGGTCCCGGCTGGAGATCCGCGAGCTCGGCTGAACACTTGCGGCGGTTAGCCCTGGTCCCGCGTCCCGTGTGAACAGCGATGAATGAATTCATTCAATGCACTTTCCCCCCCGGGTGCACGAGTGTTATGGGTCCCGGCTGGAGATCCGCGAGCTCGGGCTGAACACTTGCTCGTCCCCTGCAGTGTTTTTAGAAGAATTCCCGCAGAAATCGGATTTTTTTGAGCAATTCAAATAAGAGTAACAGCATTTGCATCCCCGGTGTCATAAATATTTTCCACCAGTAGATGGCAGCAGCCCCTAGAATTGGAGTCGGCAACCATTCAAATACTTGAAAAAGTACATTTTAATGAGTTTTTAAGCCAATTTTGGCAGGCTCTCAAAGAATCAGCGAATGTGGTAGGGGGCTGAAAATTGCTACAGAGTACCTGTAGGACATGCAGATAAGTGGTGGAAAAGCACAGGTTGCTGGGCCTTTCGGTTCCGACGCTGCCCCTGTCCTTAAATGCCACTTCTAAGTGCACTGCAGGCCCCTTGAAAAAGTACATTTGGAAGGATTTTGAAGCGATGCAAGCAGGTAGAAACACCATTCCAAGGGCTGTAGTATCAGACTAACAGCCTGTAACTGAGCCCAGGGTTTTTAGAGCGATTCCTACAAAATTCAGCTTTTTTCCCATTCAACTAAGGCGACCGCTGCTTTAAGCCTATGGGTCATTTGTAACAATTTTGGCAGGCTCTCAAAGAATCAGCGAATGTGGTAGGTGGCTGAAAATTGCTACAGAGTACCTGTAGGACATGCAGATAAGTGGTGGAAAAGCACAGGTTGCTGGGCCTTTCGGTTCCGACGCTGCCCCTGTCCTTAAATGCCACTTCTAAGTGCACTGCAGGCCCCTTGAAAAAGTACATTTGGAAGGATTTTGAAGCCATGCAAGCAGGTAGAAACACCATTCCAAGGGCTGTAGTATCAGACTAACAGCCTGTAACTGAGCCCAGGGTTTTTAGAGCGATTCCTACAAAATTCAGCTTTTTTCCGTTTCTGTTTTTTACGTTTTCTGGTGAAAACGCCTATACGTTTCAATGGGAATCACATTAAAATTAATATTTCAATAACCCCTGGAGCTACCACCTCATACGAGGTATCGTTGGATAGGTATGATTGCAAGCTACAAAACAACACCGCACTCGAGTTTTTATTCGACTGCTACACTAAATAACGACCTTAAATAGGTTTCGTTTACATTTGGCGAAAAAACGTCCCGTTCAGGTTTTTTTTTTTTTTTTTTTTTTTTAATATTTAAATAACCACAGGTGGTATCAATTGAATCAAGGTATGCCTGTAAAGGTATTACTGCGAGCTACAAAACAAGACCTTTAGCACGGAAACGAGTGTGACCCTAACCCTAACCCTGAGTCACACTAGTTTTGATGGGCCACAGATGGAGCTGCGTGCCTGCAACGGAGAGTGGGAGAGCTGGAGAGTGGGAGAGCTGGAGAGTGGGAGAGCTTGGGAGTGGAACGGCACTTGCATCCCAGTCGGATGCTGGGCTTTGGGACGCTCCATCCTTTTCACCGGCCATGGATGCGGCCAGGGCAGGGGGATGGATGCCTGGGACACAAGCCCAGTGCGGGGAGCTGCACGGCGGTTCGCCGGTGCCCCGCGTCCCGGGTGAACAGCGATTAATGAATTAATTAAATGCACGTCCCCCCCGGGTGCACGAGTGTTCTGAGGCCGGGTTGCAGTTCCGCGAGCTCGGGCGTGGGACGGCACTTGCATCCCAGTCGGATGCTGGGCTTTGGGACGCTCCATCCTTTTCACCGGCCATGGATGCGGCCAGGGCAGGGGGATGGATGCCTGGGACACAAGCCCAGTGCGGGGAGCTGCACGGCGGTTCGCCGGTGCCCCGCGTCCCAGGTGAACAGCGATTAATGAATTAATTAAATGCACGTCCCCCCCGGGTGCACGAGTGTTCTGAGGCCGGGTTGCAGTTCCGCGAGCTCGGGCGTGGGACGGCACTTGCATCCCAGTCGGATGCTGGGCTTTGGGACGCTCCATCCTTTTCACCGGCCATGGATGCGGCCAGGGCAGGGGGATGGATGCCTGGGACACAAGCCCAGTGCGGGGACCTGCACTGCGGTTAGCCCTGGTCCCGCGTCCCGTGTGAACAGCGATGAATGAATTCATTCAATGCACTTTCCCCCCCGGGTGCACGAGTGTTATGAAGCCGGGCTATCGTTCCCCGAGCTCGGTTGAACACTTGCGGCGTCCCCCGGGGGACCTGCACGGCGGTTAGCCCTGGTCCCGCGTCCCGTGTGAACAGCGATGAATGAATTCATTCAATGCACGCCCCCCCCCCGGGTGCACGAGTGTTATGAAGCCGGGCTATCGTTCCCCGAGCTCGGCTGAACACTTGCGGCGTCCCCCGGGGGACCTGCACGGCGGTTAGCCCTGGTCCCGCGTCCCGTGTGAACAGCGATGAATGAATTCATTCAATGCACGCCCCCCCCCGGGTGCACGAGTGTTATGGGTCCCGGCTATCGTTCCCCGAGCTCGGCTGAACACTTGCGGCGTCCCCCGGGGGACCTGCACGGCGGTTAGCCCTGGTCCCGCGTCCCGTGTGAACAGCGATGAATGAATTCATTCAATGCACGCCCCCCCCCCCGGGTGCACGAGTGTTATGAAGCCGGGCTATCGTTCCCCGAGCTCGGCTGAACACTTGCGGCGTCCCCCGGGGGACCTGCACGGCGGTTAGCCCTGGTCCCGCGTCCCGTGTGAACAGCGATGAATGAATTCATTCAATGCACGCCCCCCCCCGGGTGCACGAGTGTTATGGGTCCCGGCTATCGTTCCCCGAGCTCGGCTGAACACTTGCGGCGTCCCCCGGGGGACCTGCACGGCGGTTAGCCCTGGTCCCGCGTCCCGTGTGAACAGCGATGAATGAATTCATTCAATGCACGCCCCCCCCCCGGGTGCACGAGTGTTATGAAGCCGGGCTATCGTTCCCCGAGCTCGGCTGAACACTTGCGGCGTCCCCCGGGGGACCTGCACGGCGGTTAGCCCTGGTCCCGCGTCCCGTGTGAACAGCGATGAATGAATTCATTCAATGCACGCCCCCCCCCCGGGTGCACGAGTGTTATGGGTCCCGGCTGGAGATCCGCGAGCTCGGCTGAACACCTGCGCAAGCGCCGCTGCGGAGACCCGTTAGAAGCAGCCCCGAAGGCCAGCGAAAATAGCCGAGAGTTAAGCCCCTCCCCGCCGTGGCTTCGTCAGCCACTCGCCGCTTCAAGAGGGACGGGCCTCTGGTCATGTCATGTCATAAATCACATGACCAGAGGCCCGCCCAACCTGACGTTGCGGAAGTTTGCCGAAGACACAGCGGGGAGAGGCTTAACTCTCGGCTATTTTCGGACTCGGCGAGAAGGCAGCAGGACGCTCTATTCACGGCTAACTCCCCGCGGTCCCCTCTGACCGATCGGAGCCGGTTTAGCGCTCCAGGCAGTCGGATACTTTAGCGCCTCAGCAGCGGGGGCGACGACCTCTAACATTCCCCGGGGAGCTGCCCGAGTGTAAGGCCGGGACCCCCGTCTGCTGGGGGAAAAAAATACCTGCACGTCCCCCCCGTGTGCACGGGTGTTATGAGCTCGGGCTGAACACTTGCTCGTCCCCCCCGCCCCCGGGGAGCTGCACGGCGGAACAGCGATGAATGAATTCATTAAATGCACTTTCCCCCCGGGTGCACGAGTGTTATGGGTCCCGGCTGGAGATCCGCGAGCTCGGCTGAACACTTGCGGCGTCCCCCGGGGGACCTGCACGGCGGTTAGCCCTGGTCCCGCGTCCCGTGTGAACAGCGATGAATGAATTCATTCAATGCACTTTCCCCCCCGGGTGCACGAGTGTTATGAAGCCGGGCTATCGTTCCCCGAGCTCGGCTGAACACTTGCGGCGTCCCCCGGGGGACCTGCACGGCGGTTAGCCCTGGTCCCGCGTCCCGTGTGAACAGCGATGAATGAATTCATTCAATGCACGCCCCCCCCCGGGTGCACGAGTGTTATGGGTCCCGGCTATCGTTCCCCGAGCTCGGCTGAACACTTGCGGCGTCCCCCGGGGGACCTGCACGGCGGTTAGCCCTGGTCCCGCGTCCCGTGTGAACAGCGATGAATGAATTCATTCAATGCACGCCCCCCCCCCCGGGTGCACGAGTGTTATGAAGCCGGGCTATCGTTCCCCGAGCTCGGCTGAACACTTGCGGCGTCCCCCGGGGGACCTGCACGGCGGTTAGCCCTGGTCCCGCGTCCCGTGTGAACAGCGATGAATGAATTCATTCAATGCACGCCCCCCCCCCGGGTGCACGAGTGTTATGGGTCCCGGCTATCGTTCCCCGAGCTCGGCTGAACACTTGCGGCGTCCCCCGGGGGACCTGCACGGCGGTTAGCCCTGGTCCCGCGTCCCGTGTGAACAGCGATGAATGAATTCATTCAATGCACGCCCCCCCCCCGGGTGCACGAGTGTTATGAAGCCGGGCTATCGTTCCCCGAGCTCGGCTGAACACTTGCGGCGTCCCCCGGGGGACCTGCACGGCGGTTAGCCCTGGTCCCGCGTCCCGTGTGAACAGCGATGAATGAATTCATTCAATGCACGCCCCCCCCCCCGGGTGCACGAGTGTTATGAAGCCGGGCTATCGTTCCCCGAGCTCGGCTGAACACTTGCGGCGTCCCCCGGGGGACCTGCACGGCGGTTAGCCCTGGTCCCGCGTCCCGTGTGAACAGCGATGAATGAATTCATTCAATGCACGCCCCCCCCCCGGGTGCACGAGTGTTATGGGTCCCGGCTGGAGATCCGCGAGCTCGGCTGAACACCTGCGCAAGCGCCGCTGCGGAGACCCGTTAGAAGCAGCCCCGAAGGCCAGCGAAAATAGCCGAGAGTTAAGCCCCTCCCCGCCGTGGCTTCGTCAGCCACTCGCCGCTTCAAGAGGGACGGGCCTCTGGTCATGTCATGTCATAAATCACATGACCAGAGGCCCGCCCAACCTGACGTTGCGGAAGTTTGCCGAAGACACAGCGGGGAGAGGCTTAACTCTCGGCTATTTTCGGACTCGGCGAGAAGGCAGCAGGACGCTCTATTCACGGCTAACTCCCCGCGGTCCCCTCTGACCGATCGGAGCCGGTTTAGCGCTCCAGGCAGTCGGATACTTTAGCGCCTCAGCAGCGGGGGCGACGACCTCTAACATTCCCCGGGGAGCTGCCCGAGTGTAAGGCCGGGACCCCCGTCTGCTGGGGGAAAAAAATACCTGCACGTCCCCCCCGTGTGCACGGGTGTTATGAGCTCGGGCTGAACACTTGCTCGTCCCCCCCGCCCCCGGGGAGCTGCACGGCGGAACAGCGATGAATGAATTCATTAAATGCACTTTCCCCCCGGGTGCACGAGTGTTATGGGTCCCGGCTGGAGATCCGCGAGCTCGGCTGAACACTTGCGGCGTCCCCCGGGGGACCTGCACGGCGGTTAGCCCTGGTCCCGCGTCCCGTGTGAACAGCGATGAATGAATTCATTCAATGCACTTTCCCCCCCGGGTGCACGAGTGTTATGAAGCCGGGCTATCGTTCCCCGAGCTCGGCTGAACACTTGCGGCGTCCCCCGGGGGACCTGCACGGCGGTTAGCCCTGGTCCCGCGTCCCGTGTGAACAGCGATGAATGAATTCATTCAATGCACGCCCCCCCCCGGGTGCACGAGTGTTATGGGTCCCGGCTATCGTTCCCCGAGCTCGGCTGAACACTTGCGGCGTCCCCCGGGGGACCTGCACGGCGGTTAGCCCTGGTCCCGCGTCCCGTGTGAACAGCGATGAATGAATTCATTCAATGCACGCCCCCCCCCCGGGTGCACGAGTGTTATGAAGCCGGGCTATCGTTCCCCGAGCTCGGCTGAACACTTGCGGCGTCCCCCGGGGGACCTGCACGGCGGTTAGCCCTGGTCCCGCGTCCCGTGTGAACAGCGATGAATGAATTCATTCAATGCACGCCCCCCCCCCGGGTGCACGAGTGTTATGGGTCCCGGCTATCGTTCCCCGAGCTCGGCTGAACACTTGCGGCGTCCCCCGGGGGACCTGCACGGCGGTTAGCCCTGGTCCCGCGTCCCGTGTGAACAGCGATGAATGAATTCATTCAATGCACGCCCCCCCCCCGGGTGCACGAGTGTTATGAAGCCGGGCTATCGTTCCCCGAGCTCGGCTGAACACTTGCGGCGTCCCCCGGGGGACCTGCACGGCGGTTAGCCCTGGTCCCGCGTCCCGTGTGAACAGCGATGAATGAATTCATTCAATGCACGCCCCCCCCCCCGGGTGCACGAGTGTTATGAAGCCGGGCTATCGTTCCCCGAGCTCGGCTGAACACTTGCGGCGTCCCCCGGGGGACCTGCACGGCGGTTAGCCCTGGTCCCGCGTCCCGTGTGAACAGCGATGAATGAATTCATTCAATGCACGCCCCCCCCCCGGGTGCACGAGTGTTATGAAGCCGGGCTATCGTTCCCCGAGCTCGGCTGAACACTTGCGGCGTCCCCCGGGGGACCTGCACGGCGGTTAGCCCTGGTCCCGCGTCCCGTGTGAACAGCGATGAATGAATTCATTCAATGCACGCCCCCCCCCCGGGTGCACGAGTGTTATGGGTCCCGGCTATCGTTCCCCGAGCTCGGCTGAACACTTGCGGCGTCCCCCGGGGGACCTGCACGGCGGTTAGCCCTGGTCCCGCGTCCCGTGTGAACAGCGATGAATGAATTCATTCAATGCACGCCCCCCCCCCGGGTGCACGAGTGTTATGAAGCCGGGCTATCGTTCCCCGAGCTCGGCTGAACACTTGCGGCGTCCCCCGGGGGACCTGCACGGCGGTTAGCCCTGGTCCCGCGTCCCGTGTGAACAGCGATGAATGAATTCATTCAATGCACGCCCCCCCCCCCGGGTGCACGAGTGTTATGAAGCCGGGCTATCGTTCCCCGAGCTCGGCTGAACACTTGCGGCGTCCCCCGGGGGACCTGCACGGCGGTTAGCCCTGGTCCCGCGTCCCGTGTGAACAGCGATGAATGAATTCATTCAATGCACGCCCCCCCCCCGGGTGCACGAGTGTTATGGGTCCCGGCTGGAGATCCGCGAGCTCGGCTGAACACCTGCGCAAGCGCCGCTGCGGAGACCCGTTAGAAGCAGCCCCGAAGGCCAGCGAAAATAGCCGAGAGTTAAGCCCCTCCCCGCCGTGGCTTCGTCAGCCACTCGCCGCTTCAAGAGGGACGGGCCTCTGGTCATGTCATGTCATAAATCACATGACCAGAGGCCCGCCCAACCTGACGTTGCGGAAGTTTGCCGAAGACACAGCGGGGAGAGGCTTAACTCTCGGCTATTTTCGGACTCGGCGAGAAGGCAGCAGGACGCTCTATTCACGGCTAACTCCCCGCGGTCCCCTCTGACCGATCGGAGCCGGTTTAGCGCTCCAGGCAGTCGGATACTTTAGCGCCTCAGCAGCGGGGGCGACGACCTCTAACATTCCCCGGGGAGCTGCCCGAGTGTAAGGCCGGGACCCCCGTCTGCTGGGGGAAAAAAATACCTGCACGTCCCCCCCGTGTGCACGGGTGTTATGAGCTCGGGCTGAACACTTGCTCGTCCCCCCCGCCCCCGGGGAGCTGCACGGCGGAACAGCGATGAATGAATTCATTAAATGCACTTTCCCCCCGGGTGCACGAGTGTTATGGGTCCCGGCTGGAGATCCGCGAGCTCGGCTGAACACTTGCGGCGTCCCCCGGGGGACCTGCACGGCGGTTAGCCCTGGTCCCGCGTCCCGTGTGAACAGCGATGAATGAATTCATTCAATGCACTTTCCCCCCCGGGTGCACGAGTGTTATGAAGCCGGGCTATCGTTCCCCGAGCTCGGCTGAACACTTGCGGCGTCCCCCGGGGGACCTGCACGGCGGTTAGCCCTGGTCCCGCGTCCCGTGTGAACAGCGATGAATGAATTCATTCAATGCACGCCCCCCCCCGGGTGCACGAGTGTTATGGGTCCCGGCTATCGTTCCCCGAGCTCGGCTGAACACTTGCGGCGTCCCCCGGGGGACCTGCACGGCGGTTAGCCCTGGTCCCGCGTCCCGTGTGAACAGCGATGAATGAATTCATTCAATGCACGCCCCCCCCCCGGGTGCACGAGTGTTTTGAAGCCGGGCTATCGTTCCCCGAGCTCGGCTGAACACTTGCGGCGTCCCCCGGGGGACCTGCACGGCGGTTAGCCCTGGTCCCGCGTCCCGTGTGAACAGCGATGAATGAATTCATTCAATGCACGCCCCCCCCCCGGGTGCACGAGTGTTATGGGTCCCGGCTATCGTTCCCCGAGCTCGGCTGAACACTTGCGGCGTCCCCCGGGGGACCTGCACGGCGGTTAGCCCTGGTCCCGCGTCCCGTGTGAACAGCGATGAATGAATTCATTCAATGCACGCCCCCCCCCCGGGTGCACGAGTGTTATGAAGCCGGGCTATCGTTCCCCGAGCTCGGCTGAACACTTGCGGCGTCCCCCGGGGGACCTGCACGGCGGTTAGCCCTGGTCCCGCGTCCCGTGTGAACAGCGATGAATGAATTCATTCAATGCACGCCCCCCCCCCCGGGTGCACGAGTGTTATGAAGCCGGGCTATCGTTCCCCGAGCTCGGCTGAACACTTGCGGCGTCCCCCGGGGGACCTGCACGGCGGTTAGCCCTGGTCCCGCGTCCCGTGTGAACAGCGATGAATGAATTCATTCAATGCACGCCCCCCCCCCGGGTGCACGAGTGTTATGGGTCCCGGCTGGAGATCCGCGAGCTCGGCTGAACACCTGCGCAAGCGCCGCTGCGGAGACCCGTTAGAAGCAGCCCCGAAGGCCAGCGAAAATAGCCGAGAGTTAAGCCCCTCCCCGCCGTGGCTTCGTCAGCCACTCGCCGCTTCAAGAGGGACGGGCCTCTGGTCATGTCATGTCATAAATCACATGACCAGAGGCCCGCCCAACCTGACGTTGCGGAAGTTTGCCGAAGACACAGCGGGGAGAGGCTTAACTCTCGGCTATTTTCGGACTCGGCGAGAAGGCAGCAGGACGCTCTATTCACGGCTAACTCCCCGCGGTCCCCTCTGACCGATCGGAGCCGGTTTAGCGCTCCAGGCAGTCGGATACTTTAGCGCCTCAGCAGCGGGGGCGACGACCTCTAACATTCCCCGGGGAGCTGCCCGAGTGTAAGGCCGGGACCCCCGTCTGCTGGGGGAAAAAAATACCTGCACGTCCCCCCCGTGTGCACGGGTGTTATGAGCTCGGGCTGAACACTTGCTCGTCCCCCCCGCCCCCGGGGAGCTGCACGGCGGAACAGCGATGAATGAATTCATTAAATGCACTTTCCCCCCGGGTGCACGAGTGTTATGGGTCCCGGCTGGAGATCCGCGAGCTCGGCTGAACACTTGCGGCGTCCCCCGGGGGACCTGCACGGCGGTTAGCCCTGGTCCCGCGTCCCGTGTGAACAGCGATGAATGAATTCATTCAATGCACTTTCCCCCCCGGGTGCACGAGTGTTATGAAGCCGGGCTATCGTTCCCCGAGCTCGGCTGAACACTTGCGGCGTCCCCCGGGGGACCTGCACGGCGGTTAGCCCTGGTCCCGCGTCCCGTGTGAACAGCGATGAATGAATTCATTCAATGCACGCCCCCCCCCGGGTGCACGAGTGTTATGGGTCCCGGCTATCGTTCCCCGAGCTCGGCTGAACACTTGCGGCGTCCCCCGGGGGACCTGCACGGCGGTTAGCCCTGGTCCCGCGTCCCGTGTGAACAGCGATGAATGAATTCATTCAATGCACGCCCCCCCCCCGGGTGCACGAGTGTTTTGAAGCCGGGCTATCGTTCCCCGAGCTCGGCTGAACACTTGCGGCGTCCCCCGGGGGACCTGCACGGCGGTTAGCCCTGGTCCCGCGTCCCGTGTGAACAGCGATGAATGAATTCATTCAATGCACGCCCCCCCCCCGGGTGCACGAGTGTTATGGGTCCCGGCTATCGTTCCCCGAGCTCGGCTGAACACTTGCGGCGTCCCCCGGGGGACCTGCACGGCGGTTAGCCCTGGTCCCGCGTCCCGTGTGAACAGCGATGAATGAATTCATTCAATGCACGCCCCCCCCCCGGGTGCACGAGTGTTATGAAGCCGGGCTATCGTTCCCCGAGCTCGGCTGAACACTTGCGGCGTCCCCCGGGGGACCTGCACGGCGGTTAGCCCTGGTCCCGCGTCCCGTGTGAACAGCGATGAATGAATTCATTCAATGCACGCCCCCCCCCCCGGGTGCACGAGTGTTATGAAGCCGGGCTATCGTTCCCCGAGCTCGGCTGAACACTTGCGGCGTCCCCCGGGGGACCTGCACGGCGGTTAGCCCTGGTCCCGCGTCCCGTGTGAACAGCGATGAATGAATTCATTCAATGCACGCCCCCCCCCCGGGTGCACGAGTGTTATGGGTCCCGGCTGGAGATCCGCGAGCTCGGCTGAACACCTGCGCAAGCGCCGCTGCGGAGACCCGTTAGAAGCAGCCCCGAAGGCCAGCGAAAATAGCCGAGAGTTAAGCCCCTCCCCGCCGTGGCTTCGTCAGCCACTCGCCGCTTCAAGAGGGACGGGCCTCTGGTCATGTCATGTCATAAATCACATGACCAGAGGCCCGCCCAACCTGACGTTGCGGAAGTTTGCCGAAGACACAGCGGGGAGAGGCTTAACTCTCGGCTATTTTCGGACTCGGCGAGAAGGCAGCAGGACGCTCTATTCACGGCTAACTCCCCGCGGTCCCCTCTGACCGATCGGAGCCGGTTTAGCGCTCCAGGCAGTCGGATACTTTAGCGCCTCAGCAGCGGGGGCGACGACCTCTAACATTCCCCGGGGAGCTGCCCGAGTGTAAGGCCGGGACCCCCGTCTGCTGGGGGAAAAAAATACCTGCACGTCCCCCCCGTGTGCACGGGTGTTATGAGCTCGGGCTGAACACTTGCTCGTCCCCCCCGCCCCCGGGGAGCTGCACGGCGGAACAGCGATGAATGAATTCATTAAATGCACTTTCCCCCCGGGTGCACGAGTGTTATGGGTCCCGGCTGGAGATCCGCGAGCTCGGCTGAACACTTGCGGCGTCCCCCGGGGGACCTGCACGGCGGTTAGCCCTGGTCCCGCGTCCCGTGTGAACAGCGATGAATGAATTCATTCAATGCACTTTCCCCCCCGGGTGCACGAGTGTTATGGGTCCCGGCTGGAGATCCGCGAGCTCGGGCTGAACACTTGCTCGTCCCCTGCAGTGTTTTTAGAAGAATTCCCGCAGAAATCGGATTTTTTTGAGCAATTCAAATAAGAGTAACAGCATTTGCATCCCCGGTGTCATAAATATTTTCCACCAGTAGATGGCAGCAGCCCCTAGAATTGGAGTCGGCAACCATTCAAATACTTGAAAAAGTACATTTTAATGAGTTTTTAAGCCAATTTTGGCAGGCTCTCAAAGAATCAGCGAATGTGGTAGGGGGCTGAAAATTGCTACAGAGTACCTGTAGGACATGCAGATAAGTGGTGGAAAAGCACAGGTTGCTGGGCCTTTCGGTTCCGACGCTGCCCCTGTCCTTAAATGCCACTTCTAAGTGCACTGCAGGCCCCTTGAAAAAGTACATTTGGAAGGATTTTGAAGCGATGCAAGCAGGTAGAAACACCATTCCAAGGGCTGTAGTATCAGACTAACAGCCTGTAACTGAGCCCAGGGTTTTTAGAGCGATTCCTACAAAATTCAGCTTTTTTCCCATTCAACTAAGGCGACCGCTGCTTTAAGCCTATGGGTCATTTGTAACAATTTTGGCAGGCTCTCAAAGAATCAGCGAATGTGGTAGGTGGCTGAAAATTGCTACAGAGTACCTGTAGGACATGCAGATAAGTGGTGGAAAAGCACAGGTTGCTGGGCCTTTCGGTTCCGACGCTGCCCCTGTCCTTAAATGCCACTTCTAAGTGCACTGCAGGCCCCTTGAAAAAGTACATTTGGAAGGATTTTGAAGCCATGCAAGCAGGTAGAAACACCATTCCAAGGGCTGTAGTATCAGACTAACAGCCTGTAACTGAGCCCAGGGTTTTTAGAGCGATTCCTACAAAATTCAGCTTTTTTCCGTTTCTGTTTTTTACGTTTTCTGGTGAAAACGCCTATACGTTTCAATGGGAATCACATTAAAATTAATATTTCAATAACCCCTGGAGCTACCACCTCATACGAGGTATCGTTGGATAGGTATGATTGCAAGCTACAAAACAACACCGCACTCGAGTTTTTATTCGACTGCTACACTAAATAACGACCTTAAATAGGTTTCGTTTACATTTGGCGAAAAAACGTCCCGTTCAGGTTTTTTTTTTTTTTTTTTTTTTTTAATATTTAAATAACCACAGGTGGTATCAATTGAATCAAGGTATGCCTGTAAAGGTATTACTGCGAGCTACAAAACAAGACCTTTAGCACGGAAACGAGTGTGACCCTAACCCTAACCCTGAGTCACACTAGTTTTGATGGGCCACAGATGGAGCTGCGTGCCTGCAACGGAGAGTGGGAGAGCTGGAGAGTGGGAGAGCTGGAGAGTGGGAGAGCTTGGGAGTGGAACGGCACTTGCATCCCAGTCGGATGCTGGGCTTTGGGACGCTCCATCCTTTTCACCGGCCATGGATGCGGCCAGGGCAGGGGGATGGATGCCTGGGACACAAGCCCAGTGCGGGGAGCTGCACGGCGGTTCGCCGGTGCCCCGCGTCCCGGGTGAACAGCGATTAATGAATTAATTAAATGCACGTCCCCCCCGGGTGCACGAGTGTTCTGAGGCCGGGTTGCAGTTCCGCGAGCTCGGGCGTGGGACGGCACTTGCATCCCAGTCGGATGCTGGGCTTTGGGACGCTCCATCCTTTTCACCGGCCATGGATGCGGCCAGGGCAGGGGGATGGATGCCTGGGACACAAGCCCAGTGCGGGGAGCTGCACGGCGGTTCGCCGGTGCCCCGCGTCCCAGGTGAACAGCGATTAATGAATTAATTAAATGCACGTCCCCCCCGGGTGCACGAGTGTTCTGAGGCCGGGTTGCAGTTCCGCGAGCTCGGGCGTGGGACGGCACTTGCATCCCAGTCGGATGCTGGGCTTTGGGACGCTCCATCCTTTTCACCGGCCATGGATGCGGCCAGGGCAGGGGGATGGATGCCTGGGACACAAGCCCAGTGCGGGGACCTGCACTGCGGTTAGCCCTGGTCCCGCGTCCCGTGTGAACAGCGATGAATGAATTCATTCAATGCACTTTCCCCCCCGGGTGCACGAGTGTTATGAAGCCGGGCTATCGTTCCCCGAGCTCGGCTGAACACTTGCGGCGTCCCCCGGGGGACCTGCACGGCGGTTAGCCCTGGTCCCGCGTCCCGTGTGAACAGCGATGAATGAATTCATTCAATGCACGCCCCCCCCCCGGGTGCACGAGTGTTATGAAGCCGGGCTATCGTTCCCCGAGCTCGGCTGAACACTTGCGGCGTCCCCCGGGGGACCTGCACGGCGGTTAGCCCTGGTCCCGCGTCCCGTGTGAACAGCGATGAATGAATTCATTCAATGCACGCCCCCCCCCGGGTGCACGAGTGTTATGGGTCCCGGCTATCGTTCCCCGAGCTCGGCTGAACACTTGCGGCGTCCCCCGGGGGACCTGCACGGCGGTTAGCCCTGGTCCCGCGTCCCGTGTGAACAGCGATGAATGAATTCATTCAATGCACGCCCCCCCCCCCGGGTGCACGAGTGTTATGAAGCCGGGCTATCGTTCCCCGAGCTCGGCTGAACACTTGCGGCGTCCCCCGGGGGACCTGCACGGCGGTTAGCCCTGGTCCCGCGTCCCGTGTGAACAGCGATGAATGAATTCATTCAATGCACGCCCCCCCCCGGGTGCACGAGTGTTATGGGTCCCGGCTATCGTTCCCCGAGCTCGGCTGAACACTTGCGGCGTCCCCCGGGGGACCTGCACGGCGGTTAGCCCTGGTCCCGCGTCCCGTGTGAACAGCGATGAATGAATTCATTCAATGCACGCCCCCCCCCCGGGTGCACGAGTGTTATGAAGCCGGGCTATCGTTCCCCGAGCTCGGCTGAACACTTGCGGCGTCCCCCGGGGGACCTGCACGGCGGTTAGCCCTGGTCCCGCGTCCCGTGTGAACAGCGATGAATGAATTCATTCAATGCACGCCCCCCCCCCGGGTGCACGAGTGTTATGGGTCCCGGCTGGAGATCCGCGAGCTCGGCTGAACACCTGCGCAAGCGCCGCTGCGGAGACCCGTTAGAAGCAGCCCCGAAGGCCAGCGAAAATAGCCGAGAGTTAAGCCCCTCCCCGCCGTGGCTTCGTCAGCCACTCGCCGCTTCAAGAGGGACGGGCCTCTGGTCATGTCATGTCATAAATCACATGACCAGAGGCCCGCCCAACCTGACGTTGCGGAAGTTTGCCGAAGACACAGCGGGGAGAGGCTTAACTCTCGGCTATTTTCGGACTCGGCGAGAAGGCAGCAGGACGCTCTATTCACGGCTAACTCCCCGCGGTCCCCTCTGACCGATCGGAACCGGTTTAGCGCTCCAGGCAGTCGGATACTTTAGCGCCTCAGCAGCGGGGGCGACGACCTCTAACATTCCCCGGGGAGCTGCCCGAGTGTAAGGCCGGGACCCCCGTCTGCTGGGGGAAAAAAATACCTGCACGTCCCCCCCGTGTGCACGGGTGTTATGAGCTCGGGCTGAACACTTGCTCGTCCCCCCCGCCCCCGGGGAGCTGCACGGCGGAACAGCGATGAATGAATTCATTAAATGCACTTTCCCCCCGGGTGCACGAGTGTTATGGGTCCCGGCTGGAGATCCGCGAGCTCGGCTGAACACTTGCGGCGTCCCCCGGGGGACCTGCACGGCGGTTAGCCCTGGTCCCGCGTCCCGTGTGAACAGCGATGAATGAATTCATTCAATGCACTTTCCCCCCCGGGTGCACGAGTGTTATGAAGCCGGGCTATCGTTCCCCGAGCTCGGCTGAACACTTGCGGCGTCCCCCGGGGGACCTGCACGGCGGTTAGCCCTGGTCCCGCGTCCCGTGTGAACAGCGATGAATGAATTCATTCAATGCACGCCCCCCCCCGGGTGCACGAGTGTTATGGGTCCCGGCTATCGTTCCCCGAGCTCGGCTGAACACTTGCGGCGTCCCCCGGGGGACCTGCACGGCGGTTAGCCCTGGTCCCGCGTCCCGTGTGAACAGCGATGAATGAATTCATTCAATGCACGCCCCCCCCCCGGGTGCACGAGTGTTATGAAGCCGGGCTATCGTTCCCCGAGCTCGGCTGAACACTTGCGGCGTCCCCCGGGGGACCTGCACGGCGGTTAGCCCTGGTCCCGCGTCCCGTGTGAACAGCGATGAATGAATTCATTCAATGCACGCCCCCCCCCCGGGTGCACGAGTGTTATGGGTCCCGGCTATCGTTCCCCGAGCTCGGCTGAACACTTGCGGCGTCCCCCGGGGGACCTGCACGGCGGTTAGCCCTGGTCCCGCGTCCCGTGTGAACAGCGATGAATGAATTCATTCAATGCACGCCCCCCCCCCGGGTGCACGAGTGTTATGAAGCCGGGCTATCGTTCCCCGAGCTCGGCTGAACACTTGCGGCGTCCCCCGGGGGACCTGCACGGCGGTTAGCCCTGGTCCCGCGTCCCGTGTGAACAGCGATGAATGAATTCATTCAATGCACGCCCCCCCCCCCGGGTGCACGAGTGTTATGAAGCCGGGCTATCGTTCCCCGAGCTCGGCTGAACACTTGCGGCGTCCCCCGGGGGACCTGCACGGCGGTTAGCCCTGGTCCCGCGTCCCGTGTGAACAGCGATGAATGAATTCATTCAATGCACGCCCCCCCCCCCGGGTGCACGAGTGTTATGGGTCCCGGCTGGAGATCCGCGAGCTCGGCTGAACACCTGCGCAAGCGCCGCTGCGGAGACCCGTTAGAAGCAGCCCCGAAGGCCAGCGAAAATAGCCGAGAGTTAAGCCCCTCCCCGCCGTGGCTTCGTCAGCCACTCGCCGCTTCAAGAGGGACGGGCCTCTGGTCATGTCATGTCATAAATCACATGACCAGAGGCCCGCCCAACCTGACGTTGCGGAAGTTTGCCGAAGACACAGCGGGGAGAGGCTTAACTCTCGGCTATTTTCGGACTCGGCGAGAAGGCAGCAGGACGCTCTATTCACGGCTAACTCCCCGCGGTCCCCTCTGACCGATCGGAGCCGGTTTAGCGCTCCAGGCAGTCGGATACTTTAGCGCCTCAGCAGCGGGGGCGACGACCTCTAACATTCCCCGGGGAGCTGCCCGAGTGTAAGGCCGGGACCCCCGTCTGCTGGGGGAAAAAAATACCTGCACGTCCCCCCCCGTGTGCACGGGTGTTATGAGCTCGGGCTGAACACTTGCTCGTCCCCCCCGCCCCCGGGGAGCTGCACGGCGGAACAGCGATGAATGAATTCATTAAATGCACTTTCCCCCCGGGTGCACGAGTGTTATGGGTCCCGGCTGGAGATCCGCGAGCTCGGCTGAACACTTGCGGCGGTTAGCCCTGGTCCCGCGTCCCGTGTGAACAGCGATGAATGAATTCATTCAATGCACTTTCCCCCCCGGGTGCACGAGTGTTATGGGTCCCGGCTGGAGATCCGCGAGCTCGGGCTGAACACTTGCTCGTCCCCTGCAGTGTTTTTAGAAGAATTCCCGCAGAAATCGGATTTTTTTGAGCAATTCAAATAAGAGTAACAGCATTTGCATCCCCGGTGTCATAAATATTTTCCACCAGTAGATGGCAGCAGCCCCTAGAATTGGAGTCGGCAACCATTCAAATACTTGAAAAAGTACATTTTAATGAGTTTTTAAGCCAATTTTGGCAGGCTCTCAAAGAATCAGCGAATGTGGTAGGGGGCTGAAAATTGCTACAGAGTACCTGTAGGACATGCAGATAAGTGGTGGAAAAGCACAGGTTGCTGGGCCTTTCGGTTCCGACGCTGCCCCTGTCCTTAAATGCCACTTCTAAGTGCACTGCAGGCCCCTTGAAAAAGTACATTTGGAAGGATTTTGAAGCGATGCAAGCAGGTAGAAACACCATTCCAAGGGCTGTAGTATCAGACTAACAGCCTGTAACTGAGCCCAGGGTTTTTAGAGCGATTCCTACAAAATTCAGCTTTTTTCCCATTCAACTAAGGCGACCGCTGCTTTAAGCCTATGGGTCATTTGTAACAATTTTGGCAGGCTCTCAAAGAATCAGCGAATGTGGTAGGTGGCTGAAAATTGCTACAGAGTACCTGTAGGACATGCAGATAAGTGGTGGAAAAGCACAGGTTGCTGGGCCTTTCGGTTCCGACGCTGCCCCTGTCCTTAAATGCCACTTCTAAGTGCACTGCAGGCCCCTTGAAAAAGTACATTTGGAAGGATTTTGAAGCCATGCAAGCAGGTAGAAACACCATTCCAAGGGCTGTAGTATCAGACTAACAGCCTGTAACTGAGCCCAGGGTTTTTAGAGCGATTCCTACAAAATTCAGCTTTTTTCCGTTTCTGTTTTTTACGTTTTCTGGTGAAAACGCCTATACGTTTCAATGGGAATCACATTAAAATTAATATTTCAATAACCCCTGGAGCTACCACCTCATACGAGGTATCGTTGGATAGGTATGATTGCAAGCTACAAAACAACACCGCACTCGAGTTTTTATTCGACTGCTACACTAAATAACGACCTTAAATAGGTTTCATTTACATTTGGCGAAAAAACGTCCCGTTCAGGTTTTTTTTTTTTTTTTTTTTTTTTTAATATTTAAATAACCACAGGTGGTATCAATTGAATCAAGGTATGCCTGTAAAGGTATTACTGCGAGCTACAAAACAAGACCTTTAGCACGGAAACGAGTGTGACCCTAACCCTAACCCTGAGTCACACTAGTTTTGATGGGCCACAGATGGAGCTGCGTGCCTGCAACGGAGAGTGGGAGAGCTGGAGAGTGGGAGAGCTGGAGAGTGGGAGAGCTTGGGAGTGGAACGGCACTTGCATCCCAGTCGGATGCTGGGCTTTGGGACGCTCCATCCTTTTCACCGGCCATGGATGCGGCCAGGGCAGGGGGATGGATGCCTGGGACACAAGCCCAGTGCGGGGAGCTGCACGGCGGTTCGCCGGTGCCCCGCGTCCCGGGTGAACAGCGATTAATGAATTAATTAAATGCACGTCCCCCCCGGGTGCACGAGTGTTCTGAGGCCGGGTTGCAGTTCCGCGAGCTCGGGCGTGGGACGGCACTTGCATCCCAGTCGGATGCTGGGCTTTGGGACGCTCCATCCTTTTCACCGGCCATGGATGCGGCCAGGGCAGGGGGATGGATGCCTGGGACACAAGCCCAGTGCGGGGAGCTGCACGGCGGTTCGCCGGTGCCCCGCGTCCCAGGTGAACAGCGATTAATGAATTAATTAAATGCACGTCCCCCCCGGGTGCACGAGTGTTCTGAGGCCGGGTTGCAGTTCCGCGAGCTCGGGCGTGGGACGGCACTTGCATCCCAGTCGGATGCTGGGCTTTGGGACGCTCCATCCTTTTCACCGGCCATGGATGCGGCCAGGGCAGGGGGATGGATGCCTGGGACACAAGCCCAGTGCGGGGACCTGCACTGCGGTTAGCCCTGGTCCCGCGTCCCGTGTGAACAGCGATGAATGAATTCATTCAATGCACTTTCCCCCCCGGGTGCACGAGTGTTATGAAGCCGGGCTATCGTTCCCCGAGCTCGGCTGAACACTTGCGGCGTCCCCCGGGGGACCTGCACGGCGGTTAGCCCTGGTCCCGCGTCCCGTGTGAACAGCGATGAATGAATTCATTCAATGCACGCCCCCCCCCCGGGTGCACGAGTGTTATGAAGCCGGGCTATCGTTCCCCGAGCTCGGCTGAACACTTGCGGCGTCCCCCGGGGGACCTGCACGGCGGTTAGCCCTGGTCCCGCGTCCCGTGTGAACAGCGATGAATGAATTCATTCAATGCACGCCCCCCCCCGGGTGCACGAGTGTTATGGGTCCCGGCTATCGTTCCCCGAGCTCGGCTGAACACTTGCGGCGTCCCCCGGGGGACCTGCACGGCGGTTAGCCCTGGTCCCGCGTCCCGTGTGAACAGCGATGAATGAATTCATTCAATGCACGCCCCCCCCCCCCGGGTGCACGAGTGTTATGAAGCCGGGCTATCGTTCCCCGAGCTCGGCTGAACACTTGCGGCGTCCCCCGGGGGACCTGCACGGCGGTTAGCCCTGGTCCCGCGTCCCGTGTGAACAGCGATGAATGAATTCATTCAATGCACGCCCCCCCCCGGGTGCACGAGTGTTATGAAGCCGGGCTATCGTTCCCCGAGCTCGGCTGAACACTTGCGGCGTCCCCCGGGGGACCTGCACGGCGGTTAGCCCTGGTCCCGCGTCCCGTGTGAACAGCGATGAATGAATTCATTCAATGCACGCCCCCCCCCCGGGTGCACGAGTGTTATGGGTCCCGGCTGGAGATCCGCGAGCTCGGCTGAACACCTGCGCAAGCGCCGCTGCGGAGACCCGTTAGAAGCAGCCCCGAAGGCCAGCGAAAATAGCCGAGAGTTAAGCCCCTCCCCGCCGTGGCTTCGTCAGCCACTCGCCGCTTCAAGAGGGACGGGCCTCTGGTCATGTCATGTCATAAATCACATGACCAGAGGCCCGCCCAACCTGACGTTGCGGAAGTTTGCCGAAGACACAGCGGGGAGAGGCTTAACTCTCGGCTATTTTCGGACTCGGCGAGAAGGCAGCAGGACGCTCTATTCACGGCTAACTCCCCGCGGTCCCCTCTGACCGATCGGAACCGGTTTAGCGCTCCAGGCAGTCGGATACTTTAGCGCCTCAGCAGCGGGGGCGACGACCTCTAACATTCCCCGGGGAGCTGCCCGAGTGTAAGGCCGGGACCCCCGTCTGCTGGGGGAAAAAAATACCTGCACGTCCCCCCCGTGTGCACGGGTGTTATGAGCTCGGGCTGAACACTTGCTCGTCCCCCCCGCCCCCGGGGAGCTGCACGGCGGAACAGCGATGAATGAATTCATTAAATGCACTTTCCCCCCGGGTGCACGAGTGTTATGGGTCCCGGCTGGAGATCCGCGAGCTCGGCTGAACACTTGCGGCGTCCCCCGGGGGACCTGCACGGCGGTTAGCCCTGGTCCCGCGTCCCGTGTGAACAGCGATGAATGAATTCATTCAATGCACTTTCCCCCCCGGGTGCACGAGTGTTATGAAGCCGGGCTATCGTTCCCCGAGCTCGGCTGAACACTTGCGGCGTCCCCCGGGGGACCTGCACGGCGGTTAGCCCTGGTCCCGCGTCCCGTGTGAACAGCGATGAATGAATTCATTCAATGCACGCCCCCCCCCGGGTGCACGAGTGTTATGGGTCCCGGCTATCGTTCCCCGAGCTCGGCTGAACACTTGCGGCGTCCCCCGGGGGACCTGCACGGCGGTTAGCCCTGGTCCCGCGTCCCGTGTGAACAGCGATGAATGAATTCATTCAATGCACGCCCCCCCCCCCGGGTGCACGAGTGTTATGAAGCCGGGCTATCGTTCCCCGAGCTCGGCTGAACACTTGCGGCGTCCCCCGGGGGACCTGCACGGCGGTTAGCCCTGGTCCCGCGTCCCGTGTGAACAGCGATGAATGAATTCATTCAATGCACGCCCCCCCCCCCGGGTGCACGAGTGTTATGAAGCCGGGCTATCGTTCCCCGAGCTCGGCTGAACACTTGCGGCGTCCCCCGGGGGACCTGCACGGCGGTTAGCCCTGGTCCCGCGTCCCGTGTGAACAGCGATGAATGAATTCATTCAATGCACGCCCCCCCCCCGGGTGCACGAGTGTTATGGGTCCCGGCTGGAGATCCGCGAGCTCGGCTGAACACCTGCGCAAGCGCCGCTGCGGAGACCCGTTAGAAGCAGCCCCGAAGGCCAGCGAAAATAGCCGAGAGTTAAGCCCCTCCCCGCCGTGGCTTCGTCAGCCACTCGCCGCTTCAAGAGGGACGGGCCTCTGGTCATGTCATGTCATAAATCACATGACCAGAGGCCCGCCCAACCTGACGTTGCGGAAGTTTGCCGAAGACACAGCGGGGAGAGGCTTAACTCTCGGCTATTTTCGGACTCGGCGAGAAGGCAGCAGGACGCTCTATTCACGGCTAACTCCCCGCGGTCCCCTCTGACCGATCGGAACCGGTTTAGCGCTCCAGGCAGTCGGATACTTTAGCGCCTCAGCAGCGGGGGCGACGACCTCTAACATTCCCCGGGGAGCTGCCCGAGTGTAAGGCCGGGACCCCCGTCTGCTGGGGGAAAAAAATACCTGCACGTCCCCCCCGTGTGCACGGGTGTTATGAGCTCGGGCTGAACACTTGCTCGTCCCCCCCGCCCCCGGGGAGCTGCACGGCGGAACAGCGATGAATGAATTCATTAAATGCACTTTCCCCCCGGGTGCACGAGTGTTATGGGTCCCGGCTGGAGATCCGCGAGCTCGGCTGAACACTTGCGGCGTCCCCCGGGGGACCTGCACGGCGGTTAGCCCTGGTCCCGCGTCCCGTGTGAACAGCGATGAATGAATTCATTCAATGCACTTTCCCCCCCGGGTGCACGAGTGTTATGAAGCCGGGCTATCGTTCCCCGAGCTCGGCTGAACACTTGCGGCGTCCCCCGGGGGACCTGCACGGCGGTTAGCCCTGGTCCCGCGTCCCGTGTGAACAGCGATGAATGAATTCATTCAATGCACGCCCCCCCCCGGGTGCACGAGTGTTATGGGTCCCGGCTATCGTTCCCCGAGCTCGGCTGAACACTTGCGGCGTCCCCCGGGGGACCTGCACGGCGGTTAGCCCTGGTCCCGCGTCCCGTGTGAACAGCGATGAATGAATTCATTCAATGCACGCCCCCCCCCCGGGTGCACGAGTGTTATGAAGCCGGGCTATCGTTCCCCGAGCTCGGCTGAACACTTGCGGCGTCCCCCGGGGGACCTGCACGGCGGTTAGCCCTGGTCCCGCGTCCCGTGTGAACAGCGATGAATGAATTCATTCAATGCACGCCCCCCCCCCCGGGTGCACGAGTGTTATGGGTCCCGGCTATCGTTCCCCGAGCTCGGCTGAACACTTGCGGCGTCCCCCGGGGGACCTGCACGGCGGTTAGCCCTGGTCCCGCGTCCCGTGTGAACAGCGATGAATGAATTCATTCAATGCACGCCCCCCCCCCGGGTGCACGAGTGTTATGAAGCCGGGCTATCGTTCCCCGAGCTCGGCTGAACACTTGCGGCGTCCCCCGGGGGACCTGCACGGCGGTTAGCCCTGGTCCCGCGTCCCGTGTGAACAGCGATGAATGAATTCATTCAATGCACGCCCCCCCCCCCCGGGTGCACGAGTGTTATGAAGCCGGGCTATCGTTCCCCGAGCTCGGCTGAACACTTGCGGCGTCCCCCGGGGGACCTGCACGGCGGTTAGCCCTGGTCCCGCGTCCCGTGTGAACAGCGATGAATGAATTCATTCAATGCACGCCCCCCCCCCCGGGTGCACGAGTGTTATGGGTCCCGGCTGGAGATCCGCGAGCTCGGCTGAACACCTGCGCAAGCGCCGCTGCGGAGACCCGTTAGAAGCAGCCCCGAAGGCCAGCGAAAATAGCCGAGAGTTAAGCCCCTCCCCGCCGTGGCTTCGTCAGCCACTCGCCGCTTCAAGAGGGACGGGCCTCTGGTCATGTCATGTCATAAATCACATGACCAGAGGCCCGCCCAACCTGACGTTGCGGAAGTTTGCCGAAGACACAGCGGGGAGAGGCTTAACTCTCGGCTATTTTCGGACTCGGCGAGAAGGCAGCAGGACGCTCTATTCACGGCTAACTCCCCGCGGTCCCCTCTGACCGATCGGAGCCGGTTTAGCGCTCCAGGCAGTCGGATACTTTAGCGCCTCAGCAGCGGGGGCGACGACCTCTAACATTCCCCGGGGAGCTGCCCGAGTGTAAGGCCGGGACCCCCGTCTGCTGGGGGAAAAAAATACCTGCACGTCCCCCCCGTGTGCACGGGTGTTATGAGCTCGGGCTGAACACTTGCTCGTCCCCCCCCGCCCCCGGGGAGCTGCACGGCGGAACAGCGATGAATGAATTCATTAAATGCACTTTCCCCCCGGGTGCACGAGTGTTATGGGTCCCGGCTGGAGATCCGCGAGCTCGGCTGAACACTTGCGGCGGTTAGCCCTGGTCCCGCGTCCCGTGTGAACAGCGATGAATGAATTCATTCAATGCACTTTCCCCCCCGGGTGCACGAGTGTTATGGGTCCCGGCTGGAGATCCGCGAGCTCGGGCTGAACACTTGCTCGTCCCCTGCAGTGTTTTTAGAAGAATTCCCGCAGAAATCGGATTTTTTTGAGCAATTCAAATAAGAGTAACAGCATTTGCATCCCCGGTGTCATAAATATTTTCCACCAGTAGATGGCAGCAGCCCCTAGAATTGGAGTCGGCAACCATTCAAATACTTGAAAAAGTACATTTTAATGAGTTTTTAAGCCAATTTTGGCAGGCTCTCAAAGAATCAGCGAATGTGGTAGGGGGCTGAAAATTGCTACAGAGTACCTGTAGGACATGCAGATAAGTGGTGGAAAAGCACAGGTTGCTGGGCCTTTCGGTTCCGACGCTGCCCCTGTCCTTAAATGCCACTTCTAAGTGCACTGCAGGCCCCTTGAAAAAGTACATTTGGAAGGATTTTGAAGCGATGCAAGCAGGTAGAAACACCATTCCAAGGGCTGTAGTATCAGACTAACAGCCTGTAACTGAGCCCAGGGTTTTTAGAGCGATTCCTACAAAATTCAGCTTTTTTCCCATTCAACTAAGGCGACCGCTGCTTTAAGCCTATGGGTCATTTGTAACAATTTTGGCAGGCTCTCAAAGAATCAGCGAATGTGGTAGGTGGCTGAAAATTGCTACAGAGTACCTGTAGGACATGCAGATAAGTGGTGGAAAAGCACAGGTTGCTGGGCCTTTCGGTTCCGACGCTGCCCCTGTCCTTAAATGCCACTTCTAAGTGCACTGCAGGCCCCTTGAAAAAGTACATTTGGAAGGATTTTGAAGCCATGCAAGCAGGTAGAAACACCATTCCAAGGGCTGTAGTATCAGACTAACAGCCTGTAACTGAGCCCAGGGTTTTTAGAGCGATTCCTACAAAATTCAGCTTTTTTCCGTTTCTGTTTTTTACGTTTTCTGGTGAAAACGCCTATACGTTTCAATGGGAATCACATTAAAATTAATATTTCAATAACCCCTGGAGCTACCACCTCATACGAGGTATCGTTGGATAGGTATGATTGCAAGCTACAAAACAACACCGCACTCGAGTTTTTATTCGACTGCTACACTAAATAACGACCTTAAATAGGTTTCGTTTACATTTGGCGAAAAAACGTCCCGTTCAGGTTTTTTTTTTTTTTTTTTTTTTTTAATATTTAAATAACCACAGGTGGTATCAATTGAATCAAGGTATGCCTGTAAAGGTATTACTGCGAGCTACAAAACAAGACCTTTAGCACGGAAACGAGTGTGACCCTAACCCTAACCCTGAGTCACACTAGTTTTGATGGGCCACAGATGGAGCTGCGTGCCTGCAACGGAGAGTGGGAGAGCTGGAGAGTGGGAGAGCTGGAGAGTGGGAGAGCTTGGGAGTGGAACGGCACTTGCATCCCAGTCGGATGCTGGGCTTTGGGACGCTCCATCCTTTTCACCGGCCATGGATGCGGCCAGGGCAGGGGGATGGATGCCTGGGACACAAGCCCAGTGCGGGGAGCTGCACGGCGGTTCGCCGGTGCCCCGCGTCCCGGGTGAACAGCGATTAATGAATTAATTAAATGCACGTCCCCCCCGGGTGCACGAGTGTTCTGAGGCCGGGTTGCAGTTCCGCGAGCTCGGGCGTGGGACGGCACTTGCATCCCAGTCGGATGCTGGGCTTTGGGACGCTCCATCCTTTTCACCGGCCATGGATGCGGCCAGGGCAGGGGGATGGATGCCTGGGACACAAGCCCAGTGCGGGGAGCTGCACGGCGGTTCGCCGGTGCCCCGCGTCCCAGGTGAACAGCGATTAATGAATTAATTAAATGCACGTCCCCCCCGGGTGCACGAGTGTTCTGAGGCCGGGTTGCAGTTCCGCGAGCTCGGGCGTGGGACGGCACTTGCATCCCAGTCGGATGCTGGGCTTTGGGACGCTCCATCCTTTTCACCGGCCATGGATGCGGCCAGGGCAGGGGGATGGATGCCTGGGACACAAGCCCAGTGCGGGGACCTGCACTGCGGTTAGCCCTGGTCCCGCGTCCCGTGTGAACAGCGATGAATGAATTCATTCAATGCACTTTCCCCCCCGGGTGCACGAGTGTTATGAAGCCGGGCTATCGTTCCCCGAGCTCGGCTGAACACTTGCGGCGTCCCCCGGGGGACCTGCACGGCGGTTAGCCCTGGTCCCGCGTCCCGTGTGAACAGCGATGAATGAATTCATTCAATGCACGCCCCCCCCCCGGGTGCACGAGTGTTATGAAGCCGGGCTATCGTTCCCCGAGCTCGGCTGAACACTTGCGGCGTCCCCCGGGGGACCTGCACGGCGGTTAGCCCTGGTCCCGCGTCCCGTGTGAACAGCGATGAATGAATTCATTCAATGCACGCCCCCCCCCGGGTGCACGAGTGTTATGGGTCCCGGCTATCGTTCCCCGAGCTCGGCTGAACACTTGCGGCGTCCCCCGGGGGACCTGCACGGCGGTTAGCCCTGGTCCCGCGTCCCGTGTGAACAGCGATGAATGAATTCATTCAATGCACGCCCCCCCCCCCGGGTGCACGAGTGTTATGAAGCCGGGCTATCGTTCCCCGAGCTCGGCTGAACACTTGCGGCGTCCCCCGGGGGACCTGCACGGCGGTTAGCCCTGGTCCCGCGTCCCGTGTGAACAGCGATGAATGAATTCATTCAATGCACGCCCCCCCCCGGGTGCACGAGTGTTATGGGTCCCGGCTATCGTTCCCCGAGCTCGGCTGAACACTTGCGGCGTCCCCCGGGGGACCTGCACGGCGGTTAGCCCTGGTCCCGCGTCCCGTGTGAACAGCGATGAATGAATTCATTCAATGCACGCCCCCCCCCCGGGTGCACGAGTGTTATGAAGCCGGGCTATCGTTCCCCGAGCTCGGCTGAACACTTGCGGCGTCCCCCGGGGGACCTGCACGGCGGTTAGCCCTGGTCCCGCGTCCCGTGTGAACAGCGATGAATGAATTCATTCAATGCACGCCCCCCCCCCGGGTGCACGAGTGTTATGGGTCCCGGCTGGAGATCCGCGAGCTCGGCTGAACACCTGCGCAAGCGCCGCTGCGGAGACCCGTTAGAAGCAGCCCCGAAGGCCAGCGAAAATAGCCGAGAGTTAAGCCCCTCCCCGCCGTGGCTTCGTCAGCCACTCGCCGCTTCAAGAGGGACGGGCCTCTGGTCATGTCATGTCATAAATCACATGACCAGAGGCCCGCCCAACCTGACGTTGCGGAAGTTTGCCGAAGACACAGCGGGGAGAGGCTTAACTCTCGGCTATTTTCGGACTCGGCGAGAAGGCAGCAGGACGCTCTATTCACGGCTAACTCCCCGCGGTCCCCTCTGACCGATCGGAGCCGGTTTAGCGCTCCAGGCAGTCGGATACTTTAGCGCCTCAGCAGCGGGGGCGACGACCTCTAACATTCCCCGGGGAGCTGCCCGAGTGTAAGGCCGGGACCCCCGTCTGCTGGGGGAAAAAAATACCTGCACGTCCCCCCCGTGTGCACGGGTGTTATGAGCTCGGGCTGAACACTTGCTCGTCCCCCCCGCCCCCGGGGAGCTGCACGGCGGAACAGCGATGAATGAATTCATTAAATGCACTTTCCCCCCGGGTGCACGAGTGTTATGGGTCCCGGCTGGAGATCCGCGAGCTCGGCTGAACACTTGCGGCGTCCCCCGGGGGACCTGCACGGCGGTTAGCCCTGGTCCCGCGTCCCGTGTGAACAGCGATGAATGAATTCATTCAATGCACTTTCCCCCCCGGGTGCACGAGTGTTATGAAGCCGGGCTATCGTTCCCCGAGCTCGGCTGAACACTTGCGGCGTCCCCCGGGGGACCTGCACGGCGGTTAGCCCTGGTCCCGCGTCCCGTGTGAACAGCGATGAATGAATTCATTCAATGCACGCCCCCCCCCGGGTGCACGAGTGTTATGGGTCCCGGCTATCGTTCCCCGAGCTCGGCTGAACACTTGCGGCGTCCCCCGGGGGACCTGCACGGCGGTTAGCCCTGGTCCCGCGTCCCGTGTGAACAGCGATGAATGAATTCATTCAATGCACGCCCCCCCCCCCGGGTGCACGAGTGTTATGAAGCCGGGCTATCGTTCCCCGAGCTCGGCTGAACACTTGCGGCGTCCCCCGGGGGACCTGCACGGCGGTTAGCCCTGGTCCCGCGTCCCGTGTGAACAGCGATGAATGAATTCATTCAATGCACGCCCCCCCCCCGGGTGCACGAGTGTTATGGGTCCCGGCTGGAGATCCGCGAGCTCGGCTGAACACCTGCGCAAGCGCCGCTGCGGAGACCCGTTAGAAGCAGCCCCGAAGGCCAGCGAAAATAGCCGAGAGTTAAGCCCCTCCCCGCCGTGGCTTCGTCAGCCACTCGCCGCTTCAAGAGGGACGGGCCTCTGGTCATGTCATGTCATAAATCACATGACCAGAGGCCCGCCCAACCTGACGTTGCGGAAGTTTGCCGAAGACACAGCGGGGAGAGGCTTAACTCTCGGCTATTTTCGGACTCGGCGAGAAGGCAGCAGGACGCTCTATTCACGGCTAACTCCCCGCGGTCCCCTCTGACCGATCGGAGCCGGTTTAGCGCTCCAGGCAGTCGGATACTTTAGCGCCTCAGCAGCGGGGGCGACGACCTCTAACATTCCCCGGGGAGCTGCCCGAGTGTAAGGCCGGGACCCCCGTCTGCTGGGGGAAAAAAATACCTGCACGTCCCCCCCGTGTGCACGGGTGTTATGAGCTCGGGCTGAACACTTGCTCGTCCCCCCCGCCCCCGGGGAGCTGCACGGCGGAACAGCGATGAATGAATTCATTAAATGCACTTTCCCCCCGGGTGCACGAGTGTTATGGGTCCCGGCTGGAGATCCGCGAGCTCGGCTGAACACTTGCGGCGGTTAGCCCTGGTCCCGCGTCCCGTGTGAACAGCGATGAATGAATTCATTCAATGCACTTTCCCCCCCGGGTGCACGAGTGTTATGGGTCCCGGCTGGAGATCCGCGAGCTCGGGCTGAACACTTGCTCGTCCCCTGCAGTGTTTTTAGAAGAATTCCCGCAGAAATCGGATTTTTTTGAGCAATTCAAATAAGAGTAACAGCATTTGCATCCCCGGTGTCATAAATATTTTCCACCAGTAGATGGCAGCAGCCCCTAGAATTGGAGTCGGCAACCATTCAAATACTTGAAAAAGTACATTTTAATGAGTTTTTAAGCCAATTTTGGCAGGCTCTCAAAGAATCAGCGAATGTGGTAGGGGGCTGAAAATTGCTACAGAGTACCTGTAGGACATGCAGATAAGTGGTGGAAAAGCACAGGTTGCTGGGCCTTTCGGTTCCGACGCTGCCCCTGTCCTTAAATGCCACTTCTAAGTGCACTGCAGGCCCCTTGAAAAAGTACATTTGGAAGGATTTTGAAGCGATGCAAGCAGGTAGAAACACCATTCCAAGGGCTGTAGTATCAGACTAACAGCCTGTAACTGAGCCCAGGGTTTTTAGAGCGATTCCTACAAAATTCAGCTTTTTTCCCATTCAACTAAGGCGACCGCTGCTTTAAGCCTATGGGTCATTTGTAACAATTTTGGCAGGCTCTCAAAGAATCAGCGAATGTGGTAGGTGGCTGAAAATTGCTACAGAGTACCTGTAGGACATGCAGATAAGTGGTGGAAAAGCACAGGTTGCTGGGCCTTTCGGTTCCGACGCTGCCCCTGTCCTTAAATGCCACTTCTAAGTGCACTGCAGGCCCCTTGAAAAAGTACATTTGGAAGGATTTTGAAGCCATGCAAGCAGGTAGAAACACCATTCCAAGGGCTGTAGTATCAGACTAACAGCCTGTAACTGAGCCCAGGGTTTTTAGAGCGATTCCTACAAAATTCAGCTTTTTTCCGTTTCTGTTTTTTACGTTTTCTGGTGAAAACGCCTATACGTTTCAATGGGAATCACATTAAAATTAATATTTCAATAACCCCTGGAGCTACCACCTCATACGAGGTATCGTTGGATAGGTATGATTGCAAGCTACAAAACAACACCGCACTCGAGTTTTTATTCGACTGCTACACTAAATAACGACCTTAAATAGGTTTCGTTTACATTTGGCGAAAAAACGTCCCGTTCAGGTTTTTTTTTTTTTTTTTTTTTTTTTAATATTTAAATAACCACAGGTGGTATCAATTGAATCAAGGTATGCCTGTAAAGGTATTACTGCGAGCTACAAAACAAGACCTTTAGCACGGAAACGAGTGTGACCCTAACCCTAACCCTGAGTCACACTAGTTTTGATGGGCCACAGATGGAGCTGCGTGCCTGCAACGGAGAGTGGGAGAGCTGGAGAGTGGGAGAGCTGGAGAGTGGGAGAGCTTGGGAGTGGAACGGCACTTGCATCCCAGTCGGATGCTGGGCTTTGGGACGCTCCATCCTTTTCACCGGCCATGGATGCGGCCAGGGCAGGGGGATGGATGCCTGGGACACAAGCCCAGTGCGGGGAGCTGCACGGCGGTTCGCCGGTGCCCCGCGTCCCGGGTGAACAGCGATTAATGAATTAATTAAATGCACGTCCCCCCCGGGTGCACGAGTGTTCTGAGGCCGGGTTGCAGTTCCGCGAGCTCGGGCGTGGGACGGCACTTGCATCCCAGTCGGATGCTGGGCTTTGGGACGCTCCATCCTTTTCACCGGCCATGGATGCGGCCAGGGCAGGGGGATGGATGCCTGGGACACAAGCCCAGTGCGGGGAGCTGCACGGCGGTTCGCCGGTGCCCCGCGTCCCAGGTGAACAGCGATTAATGAATTAATTAAATGCACGTCCCCCCCGGGTGCACGAGTGTTCTGAGGCCGGGTTGCAGTTCCGCGAGCTCGGGCGTGGGACGGCACTTGCATCCCAGTCGGATGCTGGGCTTTGGGACGCTCCATCCTTTTCACCGGCCATGGATGCGGCCAGGGCAGGGGGATGGATGCCTGGGACACAAGCCCAGTGCGGGGACCTGCACTGCGGTTAGCCCTGGTCCCGCGTCCCGTGTGAACAGCGATGAATGAATTCATTCAATGCACTTTCCCCCCCGGGTGCACGAGTGTTATGAAGCCGGGCTATCGTTCCCCGAGCTCGGCTGAACACTTGCGGCGTCCCCCGGGGGACCTGCACGGCGGTTAGCCCTGGTCCCCGCGTCCCGTGTGAACAGCGATGAATGAATTCATTCAATGCACGCCCCCCCCCCCGGGTGCACGAGTGTTATGGGTCCCGGCTATCGTTCCCCCGAGCTCGGCTGAACACTTGCGGCGTCCCCCGGGGGGACCTGCACGGCGGTTAGCCCTGGTCCCGCGTCCCGTGTGAACAGCGATGAATGAATTCATTCAATGCACGCCCCCCCCCCGGGTGCACGAGTGTTATGGGTCCCGGCTATCGTTCCCCGAGCTCGGGCTGAACACTTGCGGCGTCCCCCGGGGGGACCTGCACGGCGGTTAGCCCTGGTCCCGCGTCCCGTGTGAACAGCGATGAATGAATTCATTCAATGCACGCCCCCCCCCCCGGGTGCACGAGTGTTATGAAGCCGGGCTATCGTTCCCCGAGCTCGGCTGAACACTTGCGGCGTCCCCCGGGGGACCTGCACGGCGGTTAGCCCTGGTCCCCGCGTCCCGTGTGAACAGCGATGAATGAATTCATTCAATGCACGCCCCCCCCCCGGGTGCACGAGTGTTATGAAGCCGGGCTATCGTTCCCCGAGCTCGGCTGAACACTTGCGGCGTCCCCCGGGGGACCTGCACGGCGGTTAGCCCTGGTCCCGCGTCCCGTGTGAACAGCGATGAATGAATTCATTCAATGCACGCCCCCCCCCCCCCGGGTGCACGAGTGTTATGAAGCCGGGCTATCGTTCCCCGAGCTCGGCTGAACACTTGCGGCGTCCCCCGGGGGACCTGCACGGCGGTTAGCCCCTGGTCCCGCGTCCCGTGTGAACAGCGATGAATGAATTCATTCAATGCACGCCCCCCCCCCCGGGTGCACGAGTGTTATGGGTCCCGGCTGGAGATCCGCGAGCTCGGCTGAACACCTGCGCAAGCGCCGCTGCGGAGACCCGTTAGAAGCAGCCCCGAAGGCCAGCGAAAATAGCCGAGAGTTAAGCCCCTCCCCGCCGTGGCTTCGTCAGCCACTCGCCGCTTCAAGAGGGACGGGCCTCTGGTCATGTCATGTCATAAATCACATGACCAGAGGCCCGCCCAAACCTGACGTTGCGGAAGTTTGCCGAAGACACAGCGGGGGAGAGGCTTAACTCTCGGCTATTTTCGGACTCGGCGAGAAGGCAGCAGGACGCTCTATTCACGGCTAACTCCCCGCGGTCCCCTCTGACCGATCGGAGCCGGTTTAGCGCTCCAGGCAGTCGGATACTTTAGCGCCTCAGCAGCGGGGGCGACGACCTCTAACATTCCCCGGGGAGCTGCCCGAGTGTAAGGCCGGGACCCCCCGTCTGCTGGGGGAAAAAAATACCTGCACGTCCCCCCCGTGTGCACGGGTGTTATGAGCTCGGGCTGAACACTTGCTCGTCCCCCCCCGCCCCCGGGGAGCTGCACGGCGGAACAGCGATGAATGAATTCATTAAATGCACTTTCCCCCCGGGTGCACGAGTGTTATGGGTCCCGGCTGGAGATCCGCGAGCTCGGCTGAACACTTGCGGCGTCCCCCGGGGGACCTGCACGGCGGTTAGCCCTGGTCCCGCGTCCCGTGTGAACAGCGATGAATGAATTCATTCAATGCACTTTCCCCCCCGGGTGCACGAGTGTTATGAAGCCGGGCTATCGTTCCCCGAGCTCGGCTGAACACTTGCGGCGTCCCCCGGGGGACCTGCACGGCGGTTAGCCCTGGTCCGCGTCCCGTGTGAACAGCGATGAATGAATTCATTCAATGCACGCCCCCCCCCCGGGTGCACGAGTGTTATGGGTCCCGGCTATCGTTCCCCGAGCTCGGCTGAACACTTGCGGCGTCCCCCGGGGGACCTGCACGGCGGTTAGCCCTGGTCCCGCGTCCCGTGTGAACAGCGATGAATGAATTCATTCAATGCACGCCCCCCCCCCCGGGTGCACGAGTGTTATGAAGCCGGGCTATCGTTCCCCGAGCTCGGCTGAACACTTGCGGCGTCCCCCGGGGGACCTGCACGGCGGTTAGCCCTGGTCCCCCGCGTCCCGTGTGAACAGCGATGAATGAATTCATTCAATGCACGCCCCCCCCCCCGGGTGCACGAGTGTTATGGGTCCCGGCTATCGTTCCCCGAGCTCGGCTGAACACTTGCGGCGTCCCCCGGGGGACCTGCACGGCGGTTAGCCCTGGTCCCGCGTCCCGTGTGAACAGCGATGAATGAATTCATTCAATGCACGCCCCCCCCCCCGGGTGCACGAGTGTTATGAAGCCGGGCTAATCGTTCCCCGAGCTCGGCTGAAACACTTGCGGCGTCCCCCGGGGGACCTGCACGGCGGTTAGCCCTGGTCCCGCGTCCCGTGTGAACAGCGATGAATGAATTCATTCAATGCACGCCCCCCCCCCCGGGTGCACGAGTGTTATGAAGCCGGGCTATCGTTCCCCGAGCTCGGCTGAACACTTGCGGCGTCCCCCCGGGGGGACCTGCACGGCGGTTAGCCCTGGTCCCCGCGTCCCGTGTGAACAGCGATGAATGAATTCATTCAATGCACGCCCCCCCCCCGGGTGCACGAGTGTTATGGGTCCCGGCTGGAGATCCGCGAGCTCGGCTGAACACCTGCGCAAGCGCCGCTGCGGAGACCCGTTAGAAGCAGCCCCGAAGGCCAGCGAAAATAGCCGAGAGTTAAGCCCCTCCCCCGCCGTGGCTTCGTCAGCCACTCGCCGCTTCAAGAGGGACGGGCCTCTGGTCATGTCATGTCAT